>NW_026894278.1:0-157205 GCF_032452875.1 Bos javanicus | reverse complement strand
AGGCATGAATCCGGCGGCCCAGCTAGCGATTATCAGTCAGCTTAGCAGGCATGAATTCTGCGGCCCAGCTGGCGATTATCATGCAGGTGAGCAGGCATGAATCCTGCGGCCCAGCTGGCGATTAACAGGACAGCTGAGCAGGCATGAATCCTGCTGCCCAGCTGGCGATTATCAAGCAGGTGAACAGGCATGAGTCCTGCGGCCCAGCTGGCGATTATGAAGCAGCTGAGCAGGCATGAAACCTGCGGCCCAGCTGGCGATTATCAAGCAGGTGAGTAAGCGATGATCCCGTACCTCAGGAGGCACTGATCACGTGGCTGTCAAGCAGTGATCAGGTGACTGAGAGGCGCTGATCTTGTGACTGATCATGTGCTGATCAGGTAGATCTCCTGCACAGATCTTGTGCCTCAGCAGGCAAGAATCAAGGAGCTGAGCAGGCATGAATCCTGCGGCCCAGCTGGCGATTATCAGGCAGCTGAGCAGGCATGAATCCTGCGGCCCAGCTGGCGATTATCAGTTACATGAGCAGGCATGAATCCTGCGGCCCAGCTGGCGATTATCAGGCAGCTGAGCAGGCATGAATTCTGCGGCCCAGCTGGCGATTATCAAGCAGGTGAGCAGGCATGAATCCTGCGGCCCAGCTGGCGATTATCAGATAGCTGAGCAGGCATGAATCCTGCGGCCCAGCAGGCAATTATCAGGCAGCTGAGCAGGCATGAATCCTGCGGCCCAGCTGGCGATTATCAAGCAGGTGAGCAGGCATGAATCCTGCGGCCCAGCTGGCGATTATCAAGCAGGTGAGCACGTGGTGATCCCGTACCTCAGGAGGAACTGATCACGTGGCTGTCAAACAGTGATTAGGTGACTGAGAGGCGCTGATCATGTGACTGATCATGTGCTGATCAGGTAGCCCTCCTGCACGGATCATGTGCCTCAGCAGGCAAGAATCAAGCAGATGAGCAGGCATGAATCCTGCGGCCCAGCTGGTGATTATCAAGCAGGTGAGCAGGCATGAATCCTGCGGCCCAGCTGGCGATTTTCAAGCAGGTGAGCAGGCGCTGATGCCACACCTTAGCAGGCACTGATCACATGCCTTTCATGCAGTGATCAGGTGACTGAGAGGCGCTGATCATGTGAATGCTCATGTGCTGCTCAGGTGGCGCTCCTGCAGGGATCATGTGCCTCAGCAGGCAAGAATCAAGCAGATGAGCAGGCATGAATCCTGCGGCTCAGCTGGCGCTTATCAGGCAGCTGAGCAGGCATGAATCCTGCGGCCCAGCTGGCGATTATCAAGCAGGTGAGCAGGCATGAATCCTGCGGCCCAGCTTGCGATTATGAGGCAGCTGAGCAGGCATGAATCCTGCGGCCCAGCTGGCGAATATCAGGCAGCTGAGCAGGCATGAATCCTGCGGCCCAGCTGGCGATTATCAAGCAGGTGAGCAGGCATGAATCCTGCGGCCCAGCTTGCGATTATGAGGCAGCTGAGCAAACATGAATCCTGCGGCCCAGCTTGCGATTATGAGGCAGCTGAGCAGGCATGAATCCTGCGGCCCAGCTGGCGAATATCAGGCAGCTGAGCAGGCATGAATCCTGCGGCCCAGCTGGCGTTTATCAAGCAGGTGAGCAGGCATGAATCCTGCGGCTCAGCTGGCGCTTATCAGGCAGGTGAGCAGGCATGAATCCTGCGGCCCAGCTGGCGATTATCATGCAGGTGAGCAGGCATGAATCCTGCGGCCCAGCTGGCGATTAACAGGACAGCTGAGCAGGCATGAATCCTGCGGCCCAGCTGGCGATTATCAAGCAGGTGAGCAGGCATGAGTCCTGCGGCCCAGCTGGCGATTATCAAGCAGGTTAGCAAGCGATGATCCCGTACCTCAGGAGGCACTGATCACGTGGCTGTCAAGCAGTGATCAGGTGACTGAGAGGCGCTGATCATGTGACTGATCATGTGCTGATCAGGTAGATCTCCTGCACAGATCTTGTGCCTCAGCAGGCAAGAATCAAGGAGCTGAGCAGGCATGAATCCTGCGGCCCAGCTGGCGATTATCAGGCAGCTGAGCAGGCATGAATCCTGCGGCCCAGCTGGCGATTATCAGTTACATGAGCAGGCATGAATCCTGCGGCCCAGCTGGCGATTATCAGGCAGCTGAGCAGGCATGAATTCTGCGGCCCAGCTGGCGATTATCAAGCAGGTGAGCAGGCATGAATCCTAAGGCCCAGCTGGCGATTATCAAGCAGGTGAGCAGGCATGAATCCTGCGGCCCAGCTGGCGATTATCAGACAGCTGAGCAGGCATGAATCCTGCGGCCCAGCAGGCAATAATCAGGCAGCTGAGCAGGCATAAATCCTGCGGCCCAGCTGGCGATTATCAAGCAGGTGAGCAGGCATGAATCCTGCGGCCCAGCTGGCGATTATCAAGCAGGTGAGCACGTGGTGATCCCGTACCTCAGGAGGAACTGATCACGTGGCTGTCAAACAGTGATTAGGTGACTGAGAGGCGCTGATCATGTGACTGATCATGTGCTGATCAGGTAGCCCTCCTGCACGGATCATGTGCCTCAGCAGGCAAGAATCAAGCAGATGAGCAGGCATGAATCCTGCGGCCCAGCTGGCGATTATCAAGCAGGTGAGCAGGCATGAATCCTGCGGCCCAGCTGGCGATTTTCAAGCAGGTGAGCAGGCGCTGATGCCACACCTTAGCAGGCACTGATCACATGCCTTTCATGCAGTGATCAGGTGACTGAGAGGCGCTGATCATGTGACTGCTCATGTGCTGATCAGGTGGCGCTCCTGCAGGGATCATGTGCCTCAGCAGGCAAGAATCAAGCAGATGAGCAGGCATGAATCCTGCGGCTCAGCTGGCGCTTATCAGGCAGCTGAGCAGGCATGAATCCTGCGGCCCAGCTGGCGATTATCAAGCAGGTGAGCAGGCATGAATCCTGCGGCCCAGCTGGCGATTATCAGGACAGCTGAGCAGGCATGAATCCTGCGGCCCAGCTTGCGATTATGAGGCAGCTGAGCAGGCATGAATCCTGCGGCCCAGCTGGCGAATATCAGGCAGCTGAGCAGGCATGAATCCTGCGGCCCAGCTGGCGATTATCAAGCAGGTGAGCAGGCATGAATCCTGCGGCCCAGCTTGCGATTATGAGGCAGCTGAGCAGGCATGAATCCTGCGGCCCAGCTTGCGATTATGAGGCAGCTGAGCAGGCATGAATCCTGCGGCCCAGCTGGCGAATATCAGGCAGCTGAGCAGGCATGAATCCTGCGGCCCAGCTGGCGAATATCAGGCAGCTGAGCAGGCATGAATCCTGCGGCCCAGCTGGCGATTATCAAGCAGGTGAACACGTGGTGATCCCGTACCTCAGGAGGAACTGATCACGTGGCTGTCAAACAGTGATTAGGTGACTGAGAGGCGCTGATCATGTGACTGATCATGTGCTGATCAGGTAGCCCTCCTGCACGGATCATGTGCCTCAGCAGGCAAGAATCAAGCAGATGAGCAGGCATGAATCCTGCGGCCCAGCTGGCGATTATCAAGCAGGTGAGCAGGCATGAATCCTGCGGCCCAGCTGGCGATTATCAAGCAGGTGAGCAGGCGCTGATGCCACACCTTAGCAGGCACTGATCACGTGCCTTTCATGCAGTGATCAGGTGACTGAGAGGCACTGATCATGTGACTGCTCATGTGCTGATCAGGTGGCGCTCCTGCAGGGATCATGTGCCTCAGCAGGCAAGAATCAAGCAGATGAGCAGGCATGAATCCTGCGGCCCAGGTGGCGCTTATCAGGCAGCTGAGCAGGCATGAATCTGGCGGCCCAGCTGGCGATTATCAGGCAGCTGAGCAGGCATGAATCCTGCGGCCCAGCTGGCGATTATCAAGCAGGTGAGCAGGCATGAATCCTGCCGCCCAGCTGGCGATTATCAGGACAGCTGAGCAGGCATGAATCCTGCGGCCCAGCTAGCGATTATCAAGCAGGTGAGCAGGCATGAGTCCTGCGGCCCAGCTGTCGATTATCAAGCAGGTGAGCAGGCATGAATCCTGCGGCCCAGCTGGCGATTATGAGGCAGCTGAGCAGGCATGAATCCTGCGGCCCAGCTGGCGAATATCAGGCAGCTGAGCAGGCATGAATCCTGCGGCCCAGCTGGCGTTTATCAAGCAGGTGAGCAGGCATGAATCCTGCGGCCCAGCTGGCGATTATCAGGCAGCTGAGCAGGCATGAATCCTGCGGCCCAGCTGTCGATTATCAAGCAGGTGAGCAGGCATGAATCCTGCGGCCCAGCTGGTGATTATCAAGCAGGTGAGCAGGCAAGAATCCTTCGGCCCAGCTGTCGATTATCAGGCAGCTGAGCACGCATGAATCCAGCGACCCAGTTGGCGATTAACAAGCAGGTGAGCAGGCGCTGATCCCACACCTCAGCAGGCACTGATCACGTGCCTGTCAAGCAGTAATCAGGTGACTGAGAGGCGCTGATCATATGACTGCTCATGTGCTAATCAGGTAGCTCTCCTGCACGGATCATGTGCCTCAGCAGGCAAGAATCAAGCAGATGAGCAGGCATGAATCCTGCGGCCCAGCTGGCGATTATCACGCAGGTGAGCAGGCATGAGTCCTGCGGCCCAGCTGTCGATTATCAAGGAGGTGAGCAGGCATGAATCCTGCGGCCCAGCTGGCGATTATCAAGCAGGTGAACAGGCATGAGTCCTGTGGCCCAGCTGTCGATTATCAAGCAGGTGAGCAGGCATGAATCCTGCGGCCCAGCTGGCGATTATGAGGCAGCTGAGCAGGCATGAATCCTGTGGCCCAGCTGGCGCTTATCAGGCAGCTGAGCAGGCATGAATCCTGCGGCCCAGCTGGCGATTATCAGACAGCTGAGCAGGCATGAATCCTGCGGCCCAGCTGGCAATTATCAGGCAGCTGAGCAGGCATGAATCCTGCGGCCCAGCTGGCGATTATCAGACAGCTGAGCATGCATGAATCCTGAGGCCCAGCTGGCGATTATCAAGCAGGTGAGCAGGCATGAATCCTAAGGCCCAGCTGGCGATTATCAAGCAGGTGAGCAGGCATGAATCCTGCGGCCCAGCTGGCGATTATCAGACAGCTGAGCAGGCATGAATCCTGCGGCCCAGCTGGCAATTATCAGGCAGCTGAGCAGGCATGAATCCTGCGGCCCAGCTGGCGATTATCAAGCAGGTGAACACGTGGTGATCCCGTACCTCAGGAGGAACTGATCACGTGGCTGTCAAACAGTGATTAGGTGACTGAGAGGCGCTGATCATGTGACTGATCATGTGCTGATCAGGTAGCTCTGCTGCACAGATCTTGTGCCTCTGCAGGCAAGAATCAAGGAGCTGAGCAGGCATGAATCCTGCGGCCCAGCTGGCGATTATCAAGCAGGTGAGCAGGCATGAATCCTGCGGCCCAGCTGGCGATTATCAAGCAGGTGAGCAGGCGCTGATGCCACACCTTAGCAGGCACTGATCACGTGCCTTTCATGCAGTGATCAGGTGACTGAGAGGCACTGATCATGTGACTGCTCATGTGCTGATCAGGTGGCGCTCCTGCAGGGATCATGTGCCTCAGCAGGCAAGAATCAAGCAGATGAGCAGGCATGAATCCTGCGGCCCAGCTGGCGCTTATCAGGCAGCTGAGCAGGCATGAATCTGGCGGCCCAGCTGGCGATTATCAGGCAGCTGAGCAGGCATGAATCCTGCGGCCCAGCTGGCGATTATCAAGCAGGTGAGCAGGCATGAATCCTGCGGCCCAGCTGGCGATTAACAGGACAGCTGAGCAGGCATGAATCCTGCGGCCCAGCTGGCGATTATCAAGAGGTGAGCAGGCATGAATCCTACGGCCCAGCTGTCGATTATCAAGCAGGTGAGCAGGCATGAATCCTGCGGCCCAGCTGGCGATTATGAGGCAGCTGAGCAGGCATGAATCCTGCGGCCCAGCTGGCGAATATCAGGCAGCTGAGCAGGCATGAATCCTGCGGCCCAGCTGGCGTTTATCAAGCAGGTGAGCTGGCATGAATCCTGCGGCCCAGCTGGCGATATCAGGCAGCTGAGCAGGCATGAATCCGGCGGCCCAGCTGGCGATTATCAAGCAGGTGAGCAGGCATGAATCCTGCGGCCCAGCTGGCGATTATCAGGACAGCTGAGCAGGCATGAATCCTGCGGCCCAGCTGGCGATTATCAAGCAGGTGAGCAGGCATGAGTCCTGCGGCCCAGCTGTCGATTATCAAGCAGGTGAGCAGGCATGAATCCTGAGGTCCAGCTGGCGATTATGAGGCAGGTGACCAGGCATGAATCCTGCGGCCCAGCTGGCGAATATCAGGCAGCTGAGCAGGCATGAATCCTGCGGCCCAGCTGGCGTTTATCAAGCAGGTGAGCAGGCATGAATCCTGCGGCCCAGCTGGCGATTATCAAGCAGGTGAGCAGGCATGAATCCTGCGGCCCAGCTGGCGATTATCAAGCAGGTGAGCAGGCATGAATCCGGCGGCCCAGCTGGCGATTATCAAGCAGGTGAGCAGGCATGAATCCTGCGGCCCAGCTGTCGATTATCAGGCAGCTGAGCACGCATGAATCCTGCGACTCAGCTGGCGATTATCAGACAGCTGAGCAGGCATGAATCCTGAGGCCCAGCTGGCCATTATCAAGCAGGTGAGCAAGCGTTTAACCCGTACCTCAGGAGGCACTGATCACTTGGCTGTCAAGCAATGATCAGGTGACCGAGAGGCGCTGATCATGTGACTGATCATGTGCTGATCAGGTAGCTCTGCTGCACAGATCTTGTGCCTCTGCAGGCAAGAATCAAGGAGCTGAGCAGGCATGAATCCTGCGGCCCAGCTGGCGATTATCAAGAGGTGAGCAGGCATGAATCCTACGGCCCAGCTGGCGATTATCAAGCAGGTGAGCAGGCATGAATCCTGCGGCCCAGCTGGCGATTATCAGGCAGCTGAGCAGGCATGAATCCTGCGGCCCAGCTGGCGATTATCAGACAGCTGAGCAGGCATGAATCCTGAGGCCCAGCTGGCCATTATCAAGCAGGTGAGCAAGCATGAATCCTGCGGCCCAGCTGGCGATTATCAAATAGGTGAGCACGCGATGATCCCGTACCTCAGGAGGAACTGATCACGTGGCTGTCAAACAGTGATTAGGTGACTGAGAGGCGCTGATCATGTGACTGATCATGTGCTGATCAGATAGCTCTCCTGCACGGATCATGTGCCTCAGCAGGCAAGAATCAAGCAGATGAGCAGGCATGAATCCGGCGGCCCAGCTAGCGATTTTCAGTCAGTTGAGCAGGCATGAATTCTGCGGCCCAGCTGGCGATTATCAAGCAGGTGAGCAGGCATGAATCCTGCGGCCCAGCTGGCGATTAACAGGACTGCTTAGCAGGCATGAATCCTGCGGCCCAGCTGGCGATTATCAAGCAGGTGAGCAGGCATGAGTCCTGCGGCCCAGCTGGCGATTATCAAGCAGGTGAGCAGGCATGAATCCTGCGGCCCAGCTGGCGATTATCAAGCAGGTGAGCAAGCGATGATTCCGTACCTCAGGAGGAACTGATCACGTGGCTGTCAAGCAGTGATCAGGTGACTGAGAGGCGCTGATCATGTGACTGATCATGTGCTGATCAGGTAGCTCTCCTGCACAGATCTTGTGCCTCAGCAGGCAAGAATCAAGGAGCTGAGCAGGCATGAATCCTGCGGCCCAGCTGGCGATTATCAGGCAGCTGAGCAGGCATGAATCCTGCGGCCCAGCTGGCGATTATCAGTTACATGAGCAGGCATGAATCCTGCGGCCCA
Organism: Bos javanicus; assembly: GCF_032452875.1. Taxonomy (NCBI): domain Eukaryota; kingdom Metazoa; phylum Chordata; class Mammalia; order Artiodactyla; family Bovidae; genus Bos; species Bos javanicus. The sequence continues at coordinate 149,402 of NW_026894278.1, read as the reverse complement.
GCTGGCGATTATCAGGCAGCTGAGCAAGCATGAATTCTGCGGCCCAGCTGGCGATTATCAAGCAGGTGAGCAGGCATGAATCCTAAGGCCCAGCTGGCGATTATCAAGCAGGTGAGCAGGCATGAATCCTGCGGCCCAGCTGGCGATTATCAGACAGCTGAGCAGGCATGAATCCTGCGGCCCAGCTGGCAATTATCAGGCAGCTGAGCAGGCATGAATCCTGCGGCCCAGCTGGCGATTATCAAGCAGGTGAACACGTGGTGATCCCGTACCTCAGGAGGAACTGATCACGTGGCTGTCAAACAGTGATTAGGTGACTGAGAGGCGCTGATCATGTGACTGATCATGTGTTGATCAGGTAGCTCTGCTGCACAGATCTTGTGCCTCTGCAGGCAAGAATCAAGGAGCTGAGCAGGCATGAATCCTGCGGCCCAGCTGGCGATTATCAAGCAGGTGAGCAGGCATGAATCCTGCGGCCCAGCTGGCGATTATCAAGCAGGTGAGCAGGCGCTGATGCCACACCTTAGCAGGCACTGATCACGTGCCTTTCATGCAGTGATCAGGTGACTGAGAGGCACTGATCATGTGACTGCTCATGTGCTGATCAGGTGGCGCTCCTGCAGGGATCATGTGCCTCAGCAGGCAAGAATCAAGCAGATGAGCAGGCATGAATCCTGCGGCCCAGCTGGCGCTTATCAGGTAGCTGAGCAGGCATGAGTCCTGCGGCCCAGCTGGCGATTATCAAGCAGGTGAGCAGGCATGAATCCTGCGGCCCAGCTGGCGATTATCAAGCAGGTGAGCAAGCGATGATCCCGTACCTCAGGAGGAACTGATCACGTGGCTGTCAAGCAGTGATCAGGTGACTGAGAGGCGCTGATCATGTGACTGATCATGTGCTGATCAGGTAGCTCTCCTGCACAGATCTTGTGCCTCAGCAGGCAAGAATCAAGGAGCTGAGCAGGCATGAATCCTGCGGCCCAGCTGGCGATTATCAGGCAGCTGAGCAGGCATGAATCCTGCGGCCCAGCTGGCGATTATCAGTTACATGAGCAGGCATGAATCCTGCGGCTCAGCTGGCGATTATCAGGCAGCTGAGCAAGCATGAATTCTGCGGCCCAGCTGGCGATTATCAAGCAGGTGAGCAGGCATGAATCCTAAGGCCCAGCTGGCGATTATCAAGCAGGTGAGCAGGCATGAATCCTGCGGCCCAGCTGGCGATTATCAGACAGCTGAGCAGGCATGAATCCTGCGGCCCAGCTGGCAATTATCAGGCAGCTGAGCAGGCATGAATCCTGCGGCCCAGCTGGCGATTATCAAGCAGGTGAACACGTGGTGATCCCGTACCTCAGGAGGAACTGATCACGTGGCTGTCAAACAGTGATTAGTTGACTGAGAGGCGCTGATCATGTGACTGATCATGTGTTGATCAGGTAGCTCTTCTGCACAGATCTTGTGCCTCTGCAGGCAAGAATCAAGGAGCTGAGCAGGCATGAATCCTGCGGCCCAGCTGGCGATTATCAAGCAGGTGAGCAGGCATGAATCCTGCGGCCCAGCTGGCGATTATCAAGCAGGTGAGCAGGCGCTGATGCCACACCTTAGCAGGCACTGATCACGTGCCTTTCATGCAGTGATCAGGTGACTGAGAGGCACTGATCATGTGACTGCTCATGTGCTGATCAGGTGGCGCTCCTGCAGGGATCATGTGCCTCAGCAGGCAAGAATCAAGCAGATGAGCAGGCATGAATCCTGCGGCCCAGCTGGCGCTTATCAGGCAGCTGAGCAGGCATGAATCCGGCGGCCCAGCTGGCGATTATCAGGCAGCTGAGCAGGCATGAATCCTGCGGCCCAGCTGGCGATTATCAAGCAGGTGAGCAGGCATGAATCCTGCGGCCCAGCTGGCGATTATCAGGACAGCTGAGCAGGCATGAATCCTGCGGCCCAGCTGGCGATTATCAAGCAGGTGAGCAGGCATGAGTCCTGCGGCCCAGCTGTCGATTATCAAGCAGGTGAGCAGGCATGAATCCTGCGGCCCAGCTGGCGATTATGAGGCAGCTGAGCAGGCATGAATCCTGCGGCCCAGCTGGCGAATATCAGGCAGCTGAGCAGGCATGAATCCTGCGGCCCAGCTGGCGTTTATCAAGCAGGTGAGCTGGCATGAATCCTGCGGCCCAGCTGGCGATTATCAGGCAGCTGAGCAGGCATGAATCCTGCGGCCCAGCTGACGATTATCAAGCAGGTGAGCAGGCATGAATCCTGCGGCCCAGCTGGTGATTATCAAGCAGGTGAGCAGGCAAGAATCCTTCGGCCCAGCTGTCGATTATCAGGCAGCAGAGCACGCATGAATCCAGCGACCCAGCTGGTGATTATCAAGCAGGTGAGCAGGCGCTGATCCCACACCTCAGCAGGCACTGATCACGTGCCTGTCAAGCAGTAATCAGGTGACTGAGAGGCGCTGATCATATGACTGCTCATGTGCTGATCAGGTAGCTCTCCTGCACGGATCATGTGCCTCAGCAGGCAAGAATCAAGCAGATGAGCAGGCATGAATCCTGCGGCCCAGCTGGCGATTATCACGCAGGTGAGCAGGCATGAGTCCTGCGGCCCAGCTGTCGATTATCAAGCAGGTGAGCAGGCATGAATCCTGCGGCCCAGCTGGCGATTATCAAGCAGGTGAACAGGCATGAGTCCTGTGGCCCAGCTGTCGATTATCAAGCAGGTGAGCAGGCATGAATCCTGCGGCCCAGCTGGCGATTATGAGGCAGCTGAGCAGGCATGAATCCTGTGGCCCAGCTGGCGCTTATCAGGCAGCTGAGCAGGCATGAATCCTGCGGCCCAGCTGGCGATTATCAGACAGCTGAGCAGGCATGAATCCTGCGGCCCAGCTGGCAATTATCAGGCAGCTGAGCAGGCATGAATCCTGCGGCCCAGCTGGCGATTATCAGACAGCTGAGCAGGCATGAATCCTGAGGCCCAGCTGGCGATTATCAAGCAGGTGAGCAGGCATGAATCCTAAGGCCCAGCTGGCGATTATCAAGCAGGTGAGCAGGCATGAATCCTGCGGCCCAGCTGGCGATTATCAGACAGCTGAGGAGGCATGAATCCTGCGGCCCAGCTGGCAATTATCAGGCAGCTGAGCAGGCATGAATCCTGCGGCCCAGCTGGCGATTATCAAGCAGGTGAACACGTGGTGATCCCGTACCTCAGGAGGAACTGATCACGTGGCTGTCAAACAGTGATTAGGTGACTGAGAGGCGCTGATCATGTGACTGATCATGTGCTGATCAGGTAGCTCTGCTGCACAGATCTTGTGCCTCTGCAGGCAAGAATCAAGGAGCTGAGCAGGCATGAATCCTGCGGCCCAGCTGGCGATTATCAAGCAGGTGAGCAGGCATGAATCCTGCGGCCCAGCTGGCGATTATCAAGCAGGTGAGCAGGCGCTGATGCCACACCTTAGCAGGCACTGATCACGTGCCTTTCATGCAGTGATCAGGTGACTGAGAGGCACTGATCTTGTGACTGCTCATGTGCTGATCAGGTGGCGCTCCTGCAGGGATCATGTGCCTCAGCAGGCAAGAATCAAGCAGATGAGCAGGCATGAATCCTGCGGCCCAGCTGGCGCTTATCAGGCAGCTGAGCAGGCATGAATCCGGCGGCCCAGCTGGCGATTATCAGGCAGCTGAGCAGGCATGAATCCTGCGGCCCAGCTGGCGATTATCAAGCAGGTGAGCCGGCATGAATCCTGCGGCCCAGCTGGCGATTATCAGGACAGCTGAGCAGGCATGAATCCTGCGGCCCAGCTGGCGATTATCAAGCAGGTGAGCAGGCATGAATCCTGCGGCCCAGCTGTCGATTATCAAGCAGGTGAGCAGGCATGAATCCTGCGGCCCAGCTGGCGATTATGAGGCAGCTGAGCAGGCATGAATCCTGCGGCCCAGCTGGCGAATATCAGGCAGCTGAGCAGGCATGAATCCTGCGGCCCAGCTGGCGTTTATCAAGCAGGTGAGCTGGCATGAATCCTGCGGCCCAGCTGGCGATTATCAGGCAGCTGAGCAGGCATGAATCCGGCGGCCCAGCTGGCGATTATCAAGCAGGTGAACAGGCATGAATCCTGCGGCCCAGCTGGCGATTATCAGGACAGCTGAGCAGGCATGAATCCTGCGGCCCAGCTGGCGATTATCAAGCAGGTGAGCAGGCATGAGTCCTGCGGCCCAGCTGTCGATTATCAAGCAGGTGAGCAGGCATGAATCCTGAGGCCCAGCTGGCGATTATGAGGCAGGTGAGCAGGCATGAATCCTGCGGCCCAGCTGGCGAATATCAGGCAGCTGAGCAGGCATGAATCCTGCGGCCCAGCTGGCGTTTATCAAGCAGGTGAGCAGGCATGAATCCTGCGGCCCAGCTGGCGATTATCAGGCAGCTGAGCAGGCATGAATCCTGCGGCCCAGCTGACGATTATCAAGCAGCTGAGCAGGCATGAATCCTGCGGCCCAGCTGGCGATTATCAAGCAGGTGAGCAGGCATGAATCCTGCGGCCCAGCTGTCGATTATCAGGCAGCTGAGCACGCATGAATCCTGCGACTCAGCTGGGGATTATCAGACAGCTGAGCAGGCATGAATCCTGAGGCCCAGCTGGCCATTATCAAGCAGGTGAGCAAGCGTTTAACCCGTACCTCAGGAGGCACTGATCACTTGGCTGTCAAGCAATGATCAGGTGACCGAGAGGCGCTGATCATGTGACTGATCATGTGCTGATCAGGTAGCTCTGCTGCACAGATCTTGTGCCTCTGCAGGCAAGAATCAAGGAGCTGAGCAGGCATGAATCCTGCGGCCCAGCTGGCGATTATCAAGAGGTGAGCAGGCATGAATCCTACGGCCCAGCTGGCGATTATCAAGCAGGTGAGCAGGCATGAATCCTGCGGCCCAGCTGGCGATTATCAGGCAGCTGAGCAGGCATGAATCCTGCGGCCCAGCTGGCGATTATCAGACAGCTGAGCAGGCATGAATCCTGAGGCCCAGCTGGCCATTATCAAGCAGGTGAGCAAGCATGAATCCTGCGGCCCAGCTGGCGATTATCAAATAGGTGAGCACGCGATGATCCCGTACCTCAGGAGGAACTGATCACGTGGCTGTCAAACAGTGATTAGGTGACTGAGAGGCGCTGATCATGTGACTGATCATGTGATGATCAGATAGCTCTCCTGCACGGATCATGTGCCTCAGCAGGCAAGAATCAAGCAGATGAGCAGGCATGAATCCGGCGGCCCAGCTAGCGATTTTCAGTCAGCTGAGCAGGCATGAATTCTGCGGCCCAGCTGGCGATTATCAAGCAGGTGAGCAGGCATGAATCCTGCGGCCCAGCTGGCGATTAACAGGACAGCTGAGCAGGCATGAATCCTGCGGCCCAGCTGGCGATTATCAAGCAGGTGAGCAGGCATGAGTCCTGCGGCCCAGCTGGCGATTATCAAGCAGGTGAGCAGGCATGAATCCTGCGGCCCAGCTGGCGATTATCAAGCAGGTGAGCAAGCGATGATCCCATACCTCAGGAGGAACTGATCACGTGGCTGTCAAGCAGTGATCAGGTGACTGAGAGGCGCTGATCATGTGACTGATCATGTGCTGATCAGGTAGCTCTCCTGCACAGATCTTGTGCCTCAGCAGGCAAGAATCAAGGAGCTGAGCAGGCATGAATCCTGCGGCCCAGCTGGCGATATCAGGCAGCTGAGCAGGCATGAATCCTGCGGCCCAGCTGGCGATTATCAGTTACATGAGCAGGCATGAATCCTGCGGCCCAGCTGGCGATTATCAGGCAGCTGAGCAAGCATGAATTCTGCGGCCCAGCTGGCGATTATCAAGCAGGTGAGCAGGCATGAATCCTAAGGCCCAGCTGGCGATTATCAAGCAGGTGAGCAGGCATGAATCCTGCGGCCCAGCTGGCGATTATCAGACAGCTGAGCAGGCATGAATCCTGCGGCCCAGCTGGCATTATCAGGCAGCTGAGCAGGCATGAATCCTGCGGCCCAGCTGGCGATTATCAAGCAGGTGAACACGTGGTGATCCCGTACCTCAGAGGAACTGATCACGTGGCTGTCAAACAGTGATTAGGTGACTGAGAGGCGCTGATCATGTGACTGATCATGTGTTGATCAGGTAGCTCTGCTGCACAGATCTTGTGCCTCTGCAGGCAAGAATCAAGGAGCTGAGCAGGCATAAATCCTGCGGCCCAGCTGGCGATTATCAAGCAGGGGAGCAGGCATGAATCCTGCGGCCCAGCTGGCGATTATCAAGCAGGTGAGCAGGCGCTGATGCCACACCTTAGCAGGCACTGATCACGTGCCTTTCATGCAGTGATCAGGTGACTGAGAGGCACTGATCATGTGACTGCTCATGTGCTGATCAGGTGGCGCTCCTGCAGGGATCATGTGCCTCAGCAGGCAAGAATCAAGCAGATGAGCAGGCATGAATCCTGCGGCCCAGCTGGCGCTTATCAGGCAGCTGAGCAGGCATGAGTCCTGCGGCCCAGCTGGCGATTATCAAGCAGGTGAGCAGGCATGAATCCTGCGGCCCAGCTGGCGATTATCAAGCAGGTGAGCAAGCGATGATTCCGTACCTCAGAGGAACTGATCACGTGGCTGTCAAGCAGTGATCAGGTGACTGAAGCGCTGATCATGTGACTGATCATGTGCTGATCAGGTAGCTCTCCTGCACAGATCTTGTGCCTCAGCAGGCAAGAATCAAGAGCTGAGCAGGCATGAATCCTGCGGCCCAGCTGGCGATTATCAGGCAGCTGAGCAGGCATGAATCCTCGGCCCAGCTGGCGATTATCAGTTATGAGCAGGCATGAATCCTGCGGCCCAGCTGGCGATTATCAGGCAGATGAGCAAGCATGAATTCTGCGGCCCAGCTGGCGAATATCAAGCAGGTGAGCAGGCATGAATCCTGCGGCCCAGCTGGCGATTATCAAGCAGGTGAGCAGGCATGAATCCTGCGGCCCAGCTGGCGATTATCAGACAGCTGAGCAGGCATGAATCCTGCGGCCCAGCTGGCATTATCAGGCAGCTGAGCAGGCATGAATCCTGCGGCCCAGCTGGCGATTATCAAGCAGGTGAACACGTGGTGATCCCGTACCAGAGGAACTGATCACGTGGCTGTCAAACAGTGATTAGGTGACTGAGAGGCGCTGATCATGTGACTGATCATGTGTTGATCAGTAGCTCTGCTGCACAGATCTTGTGCCTGCAGGCAAGAATCAAGGAGCTGAGCAGGCATAAATCCTGCGGCCCAGCTGGCGATTATCAAGCAGGGGAGCAGGCATGAATCCTGCGGCCCAGCTGGCGATTATCAAGCAGGTGAGCAGGCGCTGATGCCACACCTTAGCAGGCACTGATCACGTGCCTTCATGCAGTGATCAGGTGACTGAGAGGCACTGATCATGTGACTGCTCATGTGCTGATCAGGTGGCGCTCCTGCAGGGATCATGTGCCTCAGCAGGCAAGAATCAAGCAGATGAGCAGGCATGAATCCTGCGGCCCAGCTGGCGCTTATCAGGCAGCTGAGCAGGCATGAATCCTGAGGCCCAGCTGGCCATTATCAAGCAGGTGAGCAGGCATGAGTCCTGCGGCCCAGCTGGCGATTATCAAGCAGGTGAGCAGGCATGAATCCTGCGGCCCAGCTGGCGATTATCAAGCAGGTGAGCAAGCGATGATTCCGTACCTCAGGAGGAACTGATCACGTGGCTGTCAGCAGTGATCAGGTGACTGAGAGCGCTGATCATGTGACTGATCATGTGCTGATCAGGTAGCTCTCTGCACAGATCTGTGCCTCAGCAGGCAAGAATCAAGGAGCTGAGCAGGCATGAATCCTGCGGCCCAGCTGGCGATTATCAGGCAGCTGAGCAGGCATGAATCCTGCGGCCCAGCTGGCGATTATCAGTTACATGAGCAGGCATGAATCCTGCGGCCCAGCTGGCGATAATCAGGCAGCTGAGCAAGCATGAATTCTGCGGCCCAGCTGGCGATTATCAAGCAGGTGAGCAGGCATGAATCCTAAGGCCCAGCTGGCGATTATCAAGCAGGTGAGCAGGCATGAATCCTGCGGCCCTGCTGGCGAATATCAGGCAGCTGAGCAGGCATGAATCCTGCGGCCCAGCTGGCGTTTATCAAGCAGGTGAGCTGGCATGAATCCTGCGGCCCAGCTGGCGATTATCAGGCAGCTGAGCAGGCATGAATCCTGCGGCCCAGCTGACGATTATCAAGCAGGTGAGCAGGCATGAATCCTGCGGCCCAGCTGGTGATTATCAAGCAGGTGAGCAGGCAAGAATCCTTCGGCCCAGCTGTCGATTATCAGGCAGCTGAGCACGCATGAATCCAGCGACCCAGCTGGCGATTATCAAGCAGGTGAGCAGGCGCTGATCCCACACCTCAGCAGGCACTGATCACGTGCCTGTCAAGCAGTAATCAGGTGACTGTGAGGCGCTGATCATATGACTGCTCATGTGCTGATCAGGTAGCTCTCCTGCACGGATCATGTGCCTCAGCAGGCAAGAATCAAGCAGATGAGCAGGCATGAATTCTGCGGCCCAGCTGGCGATTATCAAGAGGTGAGCAGGCATGAATCCTACGGCCCAGCTGGCGATTATCAAGCAGGTGAGCAGGCATGAATCCTGCGGCCCAGCTGGCGATTATCAGGCAGCTGAGCAGGCATGAATCCTGCGGCCCAGCTGGCGATTATCAGACAGCTGAGCAGGCATGAATCCTGAGGCCCAGCTGGCCATTATCAAGCAGGTGAGCAAGCATGAATCCTGCGGCCCAGCTGGCGATTATCAAATAGGTGAGCACGCGATGATCCCGTACCTCAGGAGGAACTGATTACGTGGCTGTCAAACAGTGATTAGGTGACTGAGAGGCGCTGATCATGTGACTGATCATGTGCTGATCAGATAGCTCTCCTGCACGGATCATGTGCCTCAGCAGGCAAGAATCAAGCAGATGAGCAGGCATGAATTCTGCGGCCCAGCTGGCGATTAACAGGACAGCTGAGCAGGCATGAATCCTGCGGCCCACTGGCGATTATCAAGCAGGTGAGCAGGCATGAGTCCTGCGGCCCAGCTGGCGATTATCAAGCAGTGAGCAGGCAGGTGTTGTGCGGCCTAGCTGGCGACAATCAAGCAGGTGAGCAGGCATGAGTCCTGCGGCCCAGCTGGCGATTATCAAGCAGGTGAGCAGGCATGAATCCTGCGGCCCAGCTGGCGATTATCAAGCAGGTGAGCAAGCGATGATCCCGTACCTCAGGAGGCACTGATCACGTGGCTGTCAAGCAGTGATCAGGTGACTGAAGGCGCTGATCATGTGACTGATCATGTGCTGATCAGGTAGCTCTCCTGCACAGATCTTGTGCCTCAGCAGGCAAGAATCAAGGAGCTGAGCAGGCATGAATCTGCGGCCCAGCTGGCGATTATCAGGCAGCTGAGCAGGCATGAATCCGCGGCCCAGCTGGCGATTATCAGTTACATGAGCAGGCATGAATCCTGCGGCCCAACTGGCGATTATCAGGCAGCTGAGCAGGCATGAATTATGCGGCCCAGCTGACGATTATCAAGCAGGTGAGCAGGCATGAATCCTAAGGCCCAGCTGGCGATTATCAAGCAGGTGAGCAGGCATGAATCCTGCGGCCCAGCTGGCGATTATCAGACAGCTGAGCAGGCATGAATCCTGCGGCCCAGCAGGCGATTATCAGGCAGCTGAGCAGGCATGAATCCTGCGGCCCAGCTGGCGATTATCAAGCAGGTGAGCAGGCATGAATCCTGCGGCCCAGCTGGCGATTATCAAGCAGGTGAACACGTGGTGATCCCGTACCTCAGGAGGAACTGATCACGTGGCTGTCAAACAGTGATTAGGTGACTGAAAGGCGCTGATCATGTGACTGATCATGTGCTGATCAGGTAGCCCTCCTGCACGGATCATGTGCCTCAGCAGGCAAGAATCAAGCAGATGAGCAGGCATGAATCCTGCGGCCCAGCTGGTGATTATCAAGCAGGTGAGCAGGCATGAATCCTGCGGCCCAGCTGGCGATTTTCAAGCAGGTGAGCAGGCATGAGTCCTGCGGCCCAGCTGTGCTTATCAGGCAGCTGAGCAGGCATGAATCCTGCGGCCCAGCTGGCGATATGAAGCAGGTGAGCAGGCATGAATCCTGCGGCCGAGGTGGCGATTATCAGGACAGCTGAGCAGGCATGAATCCTGCGGCCCAGCTTGCGTTTATGAAGCAGGTGAGCAGGCAGATCCTGCGGCTCAGCTGAATATCAGGCAGCTGAGCAGGCATGAATCCTGCGGCCCAGCTGGCGATTATCAAGCAGGTGAGCAGGCATGAATCCTGCGGCCCAGCTTGCGATTATGAAGCAGCTGAGCAAACAAGAATCCTTCGGCCCAGCTTTCGATTATGAGGCAGCTGAGCACGCATGAATCCTGCGACCCAGCAGGCGAATATCAAGCAGGTGAGCAGGCATGATCCCCCAGCTCATCAAGCCTGACAGGTGCAGCTGTTATCAGGCGCTGAGAGATGACTGCGCATGGCTTATCATGCAGGTCTCCTGCACGAATCCTGCGGCCCAGCTGGAACAAGCAGCTGAGCAGGCATGAATCCTGCGGCCCAGCTGGCGATTATCAAGCAGGTGAGCAGGCATGAGTCCTGCGGCCCAGCTGGCGATTATGAAGCAGGTGAGCAGGCATGAATCCTGCGGCCCAGCTGGCGATTATCAAGCAGGTTAGCAAGCGATGATCCCGTACCTCAGGAGGCACTGATCACGTGGCTGTCAAGCAGTGATCAGGTGACTGAGAGGCGCTGATCATGTGACTGATCATGTGCTGATCAGGTAGATCTCCTGCACAGATCTTGTGCCTCAGCAGGCAAGAATCAAGGAGCTGAGCAGGCATGAATCCTGCGGCCCAGCTGGCGATATCAGGAGCTGAGCAGGCATATCCTACGGCCCAGCTGGCGATTATCAGTTACATGAGCAGGCATGAATCCTGCGGCCCAGCTGGCGATTATCAGGCAGCTGAGCAGGCATGAATTCTGCGGCCCAGCTGGCGATTATCAAGCAGGTGAGCAGGCATGAATCCTAAGGCCCAGCTGGCGATTATCAAGCAGGTGAGCAGGCATGAATCCTGCGGCCCAGCTGGCGATTATCAGACAGCTGAGCAGGCATGATCCCGGCCCAGCTTGCGATTATGAGGCAGCTGACAGGCATGAATCCTGCGGCGCTGGCGAATATCAGGCAGCTGAGCAGGCATGAATCCTGCGGCCCAGCTGGCGTGTATCAAGCAGGTGAGCAGGCATGAATCCTGCGGCTCAGCTGGCGCTTATCAGGCAGCTGAGCAGGCATGAATCCTGCGGCCCAGCTGGCGATTATCATGCAGGTGAGCAGGCATGAATCCTGCGGCCCAGCTGGCGATTAACAGGACAGCTGAGCAGGCATGAATCCTGCGGCCCAGCTGCGATTATCAAGCAGGTGAGCAGGCATGAGTCCTGCGGCCCAGCTGGCGATTATGAAGCAGCTGAGCAGGCATGAATCCTGCGGCCCAGCTAGCGATTATCAATCAGGTGAGTAAGCGATGATCCCGTACCTCAGGAGGCACTGATCACGTGGCTGTCAATCAGTGATCAGGTGACTGAGAGGCGCTGATCATGTGACTGATCATGTGCTGATCAGGTAGATCTCCTGCACAGATCTTGTGCCTCAGCAGGCAAGAATCAAGGAGCTGAGCAGGCTTGAATCCTGCGGCCCAGCTGGCGATTATCAGGCAGCTGAGCAGGCATGAATCCTGCGGCCCAGCTGGCGATTATCAGTTACATGAGCAGGCATGAATCCTGCGGCCCAGCTGGCGATTATCAGGCAGCTGAGCAGGCATGAATTCTGCGGCCCAGCTGGCGATTATCAAGCAGGTGAGCAGGCATGAATCCTAAGGCCCAGCTGGCGATTATCAAGCAGGTGAGCAGGCATGAATCCTGCGGCCCAGCTGGCGATTATCAGACAGCTGAGCAGGCATGAATCCTGCGGCCCAGCTGGCATAATCAGGCAGCTGAGCAGGCAGATCCTGCGGCCCAGCTGGCGATTATCAAGCAGGTGAGCAGGCATGAATCCTGCGGCCCAGCTGGCGATTATCAAGCAGGTGAGCACGCGCTGATCCAGTACCTCAGGAGGAACTGATCACGTGGCTGTCAAACAGTGATTAGGTGACTGGGAGGCGCTGATCATGTGACTGCTCATGTGCTCTTCAGGTAGCTCTTCTGCACGGATCATGTGCCTCAGCAGGCAAGAATCAAGCAATTGTGCAGGCATGAATCCTGCGGCCCAGCTGGCGATTATCAGGCAGCTGAGCAGGCATGAATCGTGAGCCCCAGCTGGCGATTATCAGGCAGCTGAGCAGGCGCTGATCCCGCACCTCAGCAGGCACTGATCACGTGCCTGTCATGCAGTGATCAGGTGACTGAGAGGCGCTGATCATGTGACTGCTCATGTGCTGATCAGGTAGCTCTCCTGCACGGATCATGTGCCTCAGCAGGCAAGAATCAAGCAGCTGAGCAGGCATGAATCCTGCGGCCCACCTGGCGATTATCAGGCAGCTGAGCAGGCATGAATCCTGCGGCCCAGCTGGCGATTATCAGGCAGCTGAGCAGGCATGAATCCTGCGGCCCAGCTGGCGATTATCAGGCAGCTGAGCAGGCATGAATCCTGCGGCCCAGCTGGCGATTATCAGGCAGCTGAGCAGGCATGAATCCTGCGGCCCAGCTGGCGATTATCAGGCAGCTGAGCAGGCATGAATCCTGCGGCCCAGCTGGCGATTATCAGGCAGCTGAGCAGGCATGAATCCTGCGGCCCAGCTGGCGATTATCAGGCAGCTGAGCAGGCATGAATCCTGCGGCCCAGCTGGCGATTATCAGGCAGCTGAGCAGGCATGAATCCTGCGGCCCAGCTGGCGATTATCAGGCAGCTGAGCAGGCATGAATCCTGCGGCCCAGCTGGCGATTATCAGGCAGCTGAGCAGGCATGAATCCTGCGGCCCAGCTGGCGATTATCAGGCAGCTGAGCAGGCATGAATCCTGCGGCCCAGCTGGCGATTATCAGGCAGCTGAGCAGGCATGAATCCTGCGGCCCAGCTGGCGATTATCAGGCAGCTGAGCAGGCATGAATCCTGCGGCCCAGCTGGCGATTATCAGGCAGCTGAGCAGGCATGAATCCTGCGGCCCAGCTGGCGATTATCAGGCAGCTGAGCAGGCATGAATCCTGCGGCCCAGCTGGCGATTATCAGGCAGCTGAGCAGGCATGAATCCTGCGGCCCAGCTGGCGATTATCAGGCAGCTGAGCAGGCATGAATCCTGCGGCCCAGCTGGCGATTATCAGGCAGCTGAGCAGGCATGAATCCTGCGGCCCAGCTGGCGATTATCAGGCAGCTGAGCAGGCATGAATCCTGCGGCCCAGCTGGCGATTATCAGGCAGCTGAGCAGGCATGAATCCTGCGGCCCAGCTGGCGATTATCAGGCAGCTGAGCAGGCATGAATCCTGCGGCCCAGCTGGCGATTATCAGGCAGCTGAGCAGGCATGAATCCTGCGGCCCAGCTGGCGATTATCAGGCAGCTGAGCAGGCGCTGATCCCGCACCTCAGCAGGCACTGATCACGTGCCTGTCATGCAGTGATCAGGTGACTGAGAGGCGCTGATCATGTGACTGCTCATGTGCTGATCAGGTAGCTCTCCTGCACGGATCATGTGCCTCAGCAGGCAAGAATCAAGCAGCTGAGCAGGCATGAATCCTGCGGCCCAGCTGGCGATTATCAGGCAGCTGAGCAGGCATGAATCCTGCGGCCCAGCTGGCGATTATCAGGCAGCTGAGCAGGCATGAATCCTGCGGCCCAGCTGGCGATTATCAGGCAGCTGAGCAGGCATGAATCCTGCGGCCCAGCTGGCGATTATCAGGCAGCTGAGCAGGCATGAATCCTGCGGCCCAGCTGGCGATTATCAGGCAGCTGAGCAGGCATGAATCCTGCGGCCCAGCTGGCGATTATCAGGCAGCTGAGCAGGCGCTGATCCCGCACCTCAGCAGGCACTGATCACGTGGCTGTCATGCAGTGATCAGGTGACTGAGAGGCGCTGATCATGTGACTGCTCATGTGCTGATCAGGTAGCTCTCCTGCACGGATCATGTGCCTCAGCAGGCAAGAATCAAGCAGCTGAGCAGGCATGAATCCGGCGGCCCAGCTGGCGATTATCAGGCAGCTGAGCAGGCATGAATCCTGCGGCCCAGCTGGCGATTATCAGGCAGCTGAGCAGGCATGAATCCTGCGGCCCAGCTGGCGATTATCAGGCAGCTGAGCAGGCATGAATCCTGCGGCCCAGCTGGCGATTATCAGGCAGCTGAGCAGGCATGAATCCTGCGGCCCAGCTGGCGATTATCAGGCAGCTGAGCAGGCATGAATCCTGCGGCCCAGCTGGCGATTATCAGGCAGCTGAGCAGGCGCTGATCCCGCACCTCAGCAGGCACTGATCACGTGCCTGTCATGCAGTGATCAGGTGACTGAGAGGCGCTGATCATGTGACTGCTCATGTGCTGATCAGGTAGCTCTCCTGCACGGATCATGTGCCTCAGCAGGCAAGAATCAAGCAGCTGAGCAGGCATGAATCCTGCGGCCCAGCTGGCGATTATCAGGCAGCTGAGCAGGCATGAATCCTGCGGCCCAGCTGGCGATTATCAGGCAGCTGAGCAGGCATGAATCCTGCGGCCCAGCTGGCGATTATCAGGCAGCTGAGCAGGCATGAATCCTGCGGCCCAGCTGGCGATTATCAGGCAGCTGAGCAGGCATGAATCCTGCGGCCCAGCTGGCGATTATCAGGCAGCTGAGCAGGCATGAATCCTGCGGCCCAGCTGGCGATTATCAGGCAGCTGAGCAGGCATGAATCCTGCGGCCCAGCTGGCGATTATCAGGCAGCTGAGCAGGCATGAATCCTGCGGCCCAGCTGGCGATTATCAGGCAGCTGAGCAGGCATGAATCCTGCGGCCCAGCTGGCGATTATCAGGCAGCTGAGCAGGCATGAATCCTGCGGCCCAGCTGGCGATTATCAGGCAGCTGAGCAGGCATGAATCCTGCGGCCCAGCTGGCGATTATCAGGCAGCTGAGCAGGCATGAATCCTGCGGCCCAGCTGGCGATTATCAGGCAGCTGAGCAGGCATGAATCCTGCGGCCCAGCTGGCGATTATCAGGCAGCTGAGCAGGCATGAATCCTGCGGCCCAGCTGGCGATTATCAGGCAGCTGAGCAGGCGCTGATCCCGCACCTCAGCAGGCACTGATCACGTGCCTGTCATGCAGTGATCAGGTGACTGAGAGGCGCTGATCATGTGACTGCTCATGTGCTGATCAGGTAGCTCTCCTGCACGGATCATGTGCCTCAGCAGGCAAGAATCAAGCAGCTGAGCAGGCATGAATCCTGCGGCCCAGCTGGCGATTATCAGGCAGCTGAGCAGGCATGAATCCTGCGGCCCAGCTGGCGATTATCAGGCAGCTGAGCAGGCATGAATCCTGCGGCCCAGCTGGCGATTATCAGGCAGCTGAGCAGGCATGAATCCTGCGGCCCAGCTGGCGATTATCAGGCAGCTGAGCAGGCATGAATCCTGCGGCCCAGCTGGCGATTATCAGGCAGCTGAGCAGGCATGAATCCTGCGGCCCAGCTGGCGATTATCAGGCAGCTGAGCAGGCATGAATCCTGCGGCCCAGCTGGCGATTATCAGGCAGCTGAGCAGGCATGAATCCTGCGGCCCAGCTGGCGATTATCAGGCAGCTGAGCAGGCATGAATCCTGCGGCCCAGCTGGCGATTATCAGGCAGCTGAGCAGGCATGAATCCTGCGGCCCAGCTGGCGATTATCAGGCAGCTGAGCAGGCATGAATCCTGCGGCCCAGCTGGCGATTATCAGGCAGCTGAGCAGGCATGAATCCTGCGGCCCAGCTGGCGATTATCAGGCAGCTGAGCAGGCGCTGATCCCGCACCTCAGCAGGCACTGATCACGTGCCTGTCATGCAGTGATCAGGTGACTGAGAGGCGCTGATCATGTGACTGCTCATGTGCTGATCAGGTAGCTCTCCTGCACGGATCATGTGCCTCAGCAGGCAAGAATCAAGCAGCTGAGCAGGCATGAATCCTGCGGCCCAGCTGGCGATTATCAGGCAGCTGAGCAGGCATGAATCCTGCGGCCCAGCTGGCGATTATCAGGCAGCTGAGCAGGCATGAATCCTGCGGCCCAGCTGGCGATTATCAGGCAGCTGAGCAGGCATGAATCCTGCGGCCCAGCTGGCGATTATCAGGCAGCTGAGCAGGCATGAATCCTGCGGCCCAGCTGGCGATTATCAGGCAGCTGAGCAGGCATGAATCCTGCGGCCCAGCTGGCGATTATCAGGCAGCTGAGCAGGCATGAATCCTGCGGCCCAGCTGGCGATTATCAGGCAGCTGAGCAGGCATGAATCCTGCGGCCCAGCTGGCGATTATCAGGCAGCTGAGCAGGCATGAATCCTGCGGCCCAGCTGGCGATTATCAGGCAGCTGAGCAGGCGCTGATCCCGCACCTCAGCAGGCACTGATCACGTGGCTGTCATGCAGTGATCAGGTGACTGAGAGGCGCTGATCATGTGACTGCTCATGTGCTGATCAGGTAGCTCTCCTGCACGGATCATGTGCCTCAGCAGGCAAGAATCAAGCAGCTGAGCAGGCATGAATCCTGCGGCCCAGCTGGCGATTATCAGGCAGCTGAGCAGGCATGAATCCTGCGGCCCAGCTGGCGATTATCAGGCAGCTGAGCAGGCGCTGATCCCGCACCTCAGCAGGCACTGATCACGTGCCTGTCATGCAGTGATCAGGTGACTGAGAGGCGCTGATCATGTGACTGCTCATGTGCTGATCAGGTAGCTCTCCTGCACGGATCATGTGCCTCAGCAGGCAAGAATCAAGCAGCTGAGCAGGCATGAATCCTGCGGCCCAGCTGGCGATTATCAGGCAGCTGAGCAGGCATGAATCCTGCGGCCCAGCTGGCGATTATCAGGCAGCTGAGCAGGCATGAATCCTGCGGCCCAGCTGGCGATTATCAGGCAGCTGAGCAGGCATGAATCCTGCGGCCCAGCTGGCGATTATCAGGCAGCTGAGCAGGCATGAATCCTGCGGCCCAGCTGGCGATTATCAGGCAGCTGAGCAGGCATGAATCCTGCGGCCCAGCTGGCGATTATCAGGCAGCTGAGCAGGCATGAATCCTGCGGCCCAGCTGGCGATTATCAGGCAGCTGAGCAGGCATGAATCCTGCGGCCCAGCTGGCGATTATCAGGCAGCTGAGCAGGCATGAATCCTGCGGCCCAGCTGGCGATTATCAGGCAGCTGAGCAGGCATGAATCCTGCGGCCCAGCTGGCGATTATCAGGCAGCTGAGCAGGCATGAATCCTGCGGCCCAGCTGGCGATTATCAGGCAGCTGAGCAGGCATGAATCCTGCGGCCCAGCTGGCGATTATCAGGCAGCTGAGCAGGCATGAATCCTGCGGCCCAGCTGGCGATTATCAGGCAGCTGAGCAGGCATGAATCCTGCGGCCCAGCTGGCGATTATCAGGCAGCTGAGCAGGCATGAATCCTGCGGCCCAGCTGGCGATTATCAGGCAGCTGAGCAGGCATGAATCCTGCGGCCCAGCTGGCGATTATCAGGCAGCTGAGCAGGCATGAATCCTGCGGCCCAGCTGGCGATTATCAGGCAGCTGAGCAGGCATGAATCCTGCGGCCCAGCTGGCGATTATCAGGCAGCTGAGCAGGCATGAATCCTGCGGCCCAGCTGGCGATTATCAGGCAGCTGAGCAGGCATGAATCCTGCGGCCCAGCTGGCGATTATCAGGCAGCTGAGCAGGCGCTGATCCCGCACCTCAGCAGGCACTGATCACGTGCCTGTCATGCAGTGATCAGGTGACTGAGAGGCGCTGATCATGTGACTGCTCATGTGCTGATCAGGTAGCTCTCCTGCACGGATCATGTGCCTCAGCAGGCAAGAATCAAGCAGCTGAGCAGGCATGAATCCTGCGGCCCAGCTGGCGATTATCAGGCAGCTGAGCAGGCATGAATCCTGCGGCCCAGCTGGCGATTATCAGGCAGCTGAGCAGGCATGAATCCTGCGGCCCAGCTGGCGATTATCAGGCAGCTGAGCAGGCATGAATCCTGCGGCCCAGCTGGCGATTATCAGGCAGCTGAGCAGGCATGAATCCTGCGGCCCAGCTGGCGATTATCAGGCAGCTGAGCAGGCATGAATCCTGCGGCCCAGCTGGCGATTATCAGGCAGCTGAGCAGGCATGAATCCTGCGGCCCAGCTGGCGATTATCAGGCAGCTGAGCAGGCATGAATCCTGCGGCCCAGCTGGCGATTATCAGGCAGCTGAGCAGGCATGAATCCTGCGGCCCAGCTGGCGATTATCAGGCAGCTGAGCAGCTGATCCCGCACCTCAGCAGGCACTGATCACGTGGCTGTCATGCAGTGATCAGGTGACTGAGAGGCGCTGATCATGTGACTGCTCATGTGCTGATCAGGTAGCTCTCCTGCACGGATCATGTGCCTCAGCAGGCAAGAATCAAGCAGCTGAGCAGGCATGAATCCTGCGGCCCAGCTGGCGATTATCAGGCAGCTGAGCAGGCATGAATCCTGCGGCCCAGCTGGCGATTATCAGGCAGCTGAGCAGGCGCTGATCCCGCACCTCAGCAGGCACTGATCACGTGCCTGTCATGCAGTGATCAGGTGACTGAGAGGCGCTGATCATGTGACTGCTCATGTGCTGATCAGGTAGCTCTCCTGCACGGATCATGTGCCTCAGCAGGCAAGAATCAAGCAGCTGAGCAGGCATGAATCCTGCGGCCCAGCTGGCGATTATCAGGCAGCTGAGCAGGCATGAATCCTGCGGCCCAGCTGGCGATTATCAGGCAGCTGAGCAGGCATGAATCCTGCGGCCCAGCTGGCGATTATCAGGCAGCTGAGCAGGCATGAATCCTGCGGCCCAGCTGGCGATTATCAGGCAGCTGAGCAGGCATGAATCCTGCGGCCCAGCTGGCGATTATCAGGCAGCTGAGCAGGCATGAATCCTGCGGCCCAGCTGGCGATTATCAGGCAGCTGAGCAGGCATGAATCCTGCGGCCCAGCTGGCGATTATCAGGCAGCTGAGCAGGCATGAATCCTGCGGCCCAGCTGGCGATTATCAGGCAGCTGAGCAGGCATGAATCCTGCGGCCCAGCTGGCGATTATCAGGCAGCTGAGCAGGCATGAATCCTGCGGCCCAGCTGGCGATTATCAGGCAGCTGAGCAGGCATGATCCCGCACCTCAGCAGGCACTGATCACGTGCCTGTCATGCAGTGATCAGGTGACTGAGAGGCGCTGATCATGTGACTGCTCATGTGCTGATCAGGTAGCTCTCCTGCACGGATCATGTGCCTCAGCAGGCAAGAATCAAGCAGCTGAGCAGGCATGAATCCTGCGGCCCAGCTGGCGATTATCAGGCAGCTGAGCAGGCATGAATCCTGCGGCCCAGCTGGCGATTATCAGGCAGCTGAGCAGGCATGAATCCTGCGGCCCAGCTGGCGATTATCAGGCAGCTGAGCAGGCATGAATCCTGCGGCCCAGCTGGCGATTATCAGGCAGCTGAGCAGGCATGAATCCTGCGGCCCAGCTGGCGATTATCAGGCAGCTGAGCAGGCATGAATCCTGCGGCCCAGCTGGCGATTATCAGGCAGCTGAGCAGGCATGAATCCTGCGGCCCAGCTGGCGATTATCAGGCAGCTGAGCAGGCATGAATCCTGCGGCCCAGCTGGCGATTATCAGGCAGCTGAGCAGGCATGAATCCTGCGGCCCAGCTGGCGATTATCAGGCAGCTGAGCAGGCGCTGATCCCGCACCTCAGCAGGCACTGATCACGTGCCTGTCATGCAGTGATCAGGTGACTGAGAGACACTGATCATGTGACTGCTCATGTGCTGATCAGGTAGCTCTCCTGCACGGATCATGTGCCTCAGCAGGCAAGAATCAAGGAGCTGAGCAGGCATGAATCCTGCGGCCCAGCTGGCGATTATCAGGCAGCTGAGCAGGCATGAATCCTGCGGCCCAGCTGGCGATTATCAGGCAGCTGAGTAGGCGCTGATCCCGCACCTCAGCAGGCACTGATCACGTGCCTGTCATGCAGTGATCAGGTGACTGAGAGGCGCTGATCATGTGACTGCTCATGTGCTGATCAGGTAGCTCTCCTGCACGGATCATGTGCCTCAACAGGCAAGAATCAAGCAGCTGAGCAGGCATGAATCCTGCGGCCCAGCTGGCGATTATCAGGCAGCTGAGCAGGCATGAATCCTGCGGCCCAGCTGGCGATTATCAGGCAGCTGAGCAGGCATGAATCCTGCGGCCCAGCTGGCGATTATCAGGCAGCTGAGCAGGCATGAATCCTGCGGCCCAGCTGGCGATTATCAGGCAGCTGAGCAGGCATGAATCCTGCGGCCCAGCTGGCGATTATCAGGCAGCTGAGCAGGCATGAATCCTGCGGCCCAGCTGGCGATTATCAGGCAGCTGAGCAGGCATGAATCCTGCGGCCCAGCTGGCGATTATCAGGCAGCTGAGCAGGCATGAATCCTGCGGCCCAGCTGGCGATTATCAGGCAGCTGAGCAGGCATGAATCCTGCGGCCCAGCTGGCGATTATCAGGCAGCTGAGCAGGCATGAATCCTGCGGCCCAGCTGGCGATTATCAGGCAGCTGAGCAGGCATGAATCCTGCGGCCCAGCTGGCGATTATCAGGCAGCTGAGCAGGCATGAATCCTGCGGCCCAGCTGGCGATTATCAGGCAGCTGAGCAGGCATGAATCCTGCGGCCCAGCTGGCGATTATCAGGCAGCTGAGCAGGCATGAATCCTGCGGCCCAGCTGGCGATTATCAGGCAGCTGAGCAGGCATGAATCCTGCGGCCCAGCTGGCGATTATCAGGCAGCTGAGCAGGCATGAATCCTGCGGCCCAGCTGGCGATTATCAGGCAGCTGAGCAGGCATGAATCCTGCGGCCCAGCTGGCGATTATCAGGCAGCTGAGCAGGCATGAATCCTGCGGCCCAGCTGGCGATTATCAGGCAGCTGAGCAGGCATGAATCCTGCGGCCCAGCTGGCGATTATCAGGCAGCTGAGCAGGCATGAATCCTGCGGCCCAGCTGGCGATTATCAGGCAGCTGAGCAGGCATGAATCCTGCGGCCCAGCTGGCGATTATCAGGCAGCTGAGCAGGCATGAATCCTGCGGCCCAGCTGGCGATTATCAGGCAGCTGAGCAGGCATGAATCCTGCGGCCCAGCTGGCGATTATCAGGCAGCTGAGCAGGCGCTGATCCCGCACCTCAGCAGGCACTGATCACGTGCCTGTCATGCAGTGATCAGGTGACTGAGAGGCGCTGATCATGTGACTGCTCATGTGCTGATCAGGTAGCTCTCCTGCACGGATCATGTGCCTCAGCAGGCAAGAATCAAGCAGCTGAGCAGGCATGAATCCTGCGGCCCAGCTGGCGATTATCAGGCAGCTGAGCAGGCATGAATCCTGCGGCCCAGCTGGCGATTATCAGGCAGCTGAGCAGGCATGAATCCTGCGGCCCAGCTGGCGATTATCAGGCAGCTGAGCAGGCATGAATCCTGCGGCCCAGCTGGCGATTATCAGGCAGCTGAGCAGGCATGAATCCTGCGGCCCAGCTGGCGATTATCAGGCAGCTGAGCAGGCATGAATCCTGCGGCCCAGCTGGCGATTATCAGGCAGCTGAGCAGGCATGATCCCGCACCTCAGCAGGCACTGATCACGTGGCTGTCATGCAGTGATCAGGTGACTGAGAGGCGCTGATCATGTGACTGCTCATGTGCTGATCAGGTAGCTCTCCTGCACGGATCATGTGCCTCAGCAGGCAAGAATCAAGCAGCTGAGCAGGCATGAATCCTGCGGCCCAGCTGGCGATTATCAGGCAGCTGAGCAGGCATGAATCCTGCGGCCCAGCTGGCGATTATCAGGCAGCTGAGCAGGCATGAATCCTGCGGCCCAGCTGGCGATTATCAGGCAGCTGAGCAGGCATGAATCCTGCGGCCCAGCTGGCGATTATCAGGCAGCTGAGCAGGCATGAATCCTGCGGCCCAGCTGGCGATTATCAGGCAGCTGAGCAGGCATGAATCCTGCGGCCCAGCTGGCGATTATCAGGCAGCTGAGCAGGCGCTGATCCCGCACCTCAGCAGGCACTGATCACGTGCCTGTCATGCAGTGATCAGGTGACTGAGAGGCGCTGATCATGTGACTGCTCATGTGCTGATCAGGTAGCTCTCCTGCACGGATCATGTGCCTCAGCAGGCAAGAATCAAGCAGCTGAGCAGGCATGAATCCTGCGGCCCAGCTGGCGATTATCAGGCAGCTGAGCAGGCATGAATCCTGCGGCCCAGCTGGCGATTATCAGGCAGCTGAGCAGGCATGAATCCTGCGGCCCAGCTGGCGATTATCAGGCAGCTGAGCAGGCATGAATCCTGCGGCCCAGCTGGCGATTATCAGGCAGCTGAGCAGGCATGAATCCTGCGGCCCAGCTGGCGATTATCAGGCAGCTGAGCAGGCATGAATCCTGCGGCCCAGCTGGCGATTATCAGGCAGCTGAGCAGGCATGAATCCTGCGGCCCAGCTGGCGATTATCAGGCAGCTGAGCAGGCATGAATCCTGCGGCCCAGCTGGCGATTATCAGGCAGCTGAGCAGGCATGAATCCTGCGGCCCAGCTGGCGATTATCAGGCAGCTGAGCAGGCATGAATCCTGCGGCCCAGCTGGCGATTATCAGGCAGCTGAGCAGGCATGAATCCTGCGGCCCAGCTGGCGATTATCAGGCAGCTGAGCAGGCATGAATCCTGCGGCCCAGCTGGCGATTATCAGGCAGCTGAGCAGGCATGAATCCTGCGGCCCAGCTGGCGATTATCAGGCAGCTGAGCAGGCATGAATCCTGCGGCCCAGCTGGCGATTATCAGGCAGCTGAGCAGGCATGAATCCTGCGGCCCAGCTGGCGATTATCAGGCAGCTGAGCAGGCATGAATCCTGCGGCCCAGCTGGCGATTATCAGGCAGCTGAGCAGGCATGAATCCTGCGGCCCAGCTGGCGATTATCAGGCAGCTGAGCAGGCATGAATCCTGCGGCCCAGCTGGCGATTATCAGGCAGCTGAGCAGGCGCTGATCCCGCACCTCAGCAGGCACTGATCACGTGCCTGTCATGCAGTGATCAGGTGACTGAGAGGCGCTGATCATGTGACTGCTCATGTGCTGATCAGGTAGCTCTCCTGCACGGATCATGTGCCTCAGCAGGCAAGAATCAAGCAGCTGAGCAGGCATGAATCCTGCGGCCCAGCTGGCGATTATCAGGCAGCTGAGCAGGCATGAATCCTGCGGCCCAGCTGGCGATTATCAGGCAGCTGAGCAGGCATGAATCCTGCGGCCCAGCTGGCGATTATCAGGCAGCTGAGCAGGCATGAATCCTGCGGCCCAGCTGGCGATTATCAGGCAGCTGAGCAGGCATGAATCCTGCGGCCCAGCTGGCGATTATCAGGCAGCTGAGCAGGCATGAATCCTGCGGCCCAGCTGGCGATTATCAGGCAGCTGAGCAGGCGCTGATCCCGCACCTCAGCAGGCACTGATCACGTGGCTGTCATGCAGTGATCAGGTGACTGAGAGGCGCTGATCATGTGACTGCTCATGTGCTGATCAGGTAGCTCTCCTGCACGGATCATGTGCCTCAGCAGGCAAGAATCAAGCAGCTGAGCAGGCATGAATCCTGCGGCCCAGCTGGCGATTATCAGGCAGCTGAGCAGGCATGAATCCTGCGGCCCAGCTGGCGATTATCAGGCAGCTGAGCAGGCATGAATCCTGCGGCCCAGCTGGCGATTATCAGGCAGCTGAGCAGGCATGAATCCTGCGGCCCAGCTGGCGATTATCAGGCAGCTGAGCAGGCATGAATCCTGCGGCCCAGCTGGCGATTATCAGGCAGCTGAGCAGGCATGAATCCTGCGGCCCAGCTGGCGATTATCAGGCAGCTGAGCAGGCATGAATCCTGCGGCCCAGCTGGCGATTATCAGGCAGCTGAGCAGGCATGAATCCTGCGGCCCAGCTGGCGATTATCAGGCAGCTGAGCAGGCGCTGATCCCGCACCTCAGCAGGCACTGATCACGTGGCTGTCATGCAGTGATCAGGTGACTGAGAGGCGCTGATCATGTGACTGCTCATGTGCTGATCAGGTAGCTCTCCTGCACGGATCATGTGCCTCAGCAGGCAAGAATCAAGCAGCTGAGCAGGCATGAATCCTGCGGCCCAGCTGGCGATTATCAGGCAGCTGAGCAGGCATGAATCCTGCGGCCCAGCTGGCGATTATCAGGCAGCTGAGCAGGCGCTGATCCCGCACCTCAGCAGGCACTGATCACGTGCCTGTCATGCAGTGATCAGGTGACTGAGAGGCGCTGATCATGTGACTGCTCATGTGCTGATCAGGTAGCTCTCCTGCACGGATCATGTGCCTCAGCAGGCAAGAATCAAGCAGCTGAGCAGGCATGAATCCTGCGGCCCAGCTGGCGATTATCAGGCAGCTGAGCAGGCATGAATCCTGCGGCCCAGCTGGCGATTATCAGGCAGCTGAGCAGGCATGAATCCTGCGGCCCAGCTGGCGATTATCAGGCAGCTGAGCAGGCATGAATCCTGCGGCCCAGCTGGCGATTATCAGGCAGCTGAGCAGGCATGAATCCTGCGGCCCAGCTGGCGATTATCAGGCAGCTGAGCAGGCATGAATCCTGCGGCCCAGCTGGCGATTATCAGGCAGCTGAGCAGGCATGAATCCTGCGGCCCAGCTGGCGATTATCAGGCAGCTGAGCAGGCATGAATCCTGCGGCCCAGCTGGCGATTATCAGGCAGCTGAGCAGGCATGAATCCTGCGGCCCAGCTGGCGATTATCAGGCAGCTGAGCAGGCATGAATCCTGCGGCCCAGCTGGCGATTATCAGGCAGCTGAGCAGGCATGAATCCTGCGGCCCAGCTGGCGATTATCAGGCAGCTGAGCAGGCATGAATCCTGCGGCCCAGCTGGCGATTATCAGGCAGCTGAGCAGGCATGAATCCTGCGGCCCAGCTGGCGATTATCAGGCAGCTGAGCAGGCATGAATCCTGCGGCCCAGCTGGCGATTATCAGGCAGCTGAGCAGGCGCTGATCCCGCACCTCAGCAGGCACTGATCACGTGCCTGTCATGCAGTGATCAGGTGACTGAGAGGCGCTGATCATGTGACTGCTCATGTGCTGATCAGGTAGCTCTCCTGCACGGATCATGTGCCTCAGCAGGCAAGAATCAAGCAGCTGAGCAGGCATGAATCCTGCGGCCCAGCTGGCGATTATCAGGCAGCTGAGCAGGCATGAATCCTGCGGCCCAGCTGGCGATTATCAGGCAGCTGAGCAGGCATGAATCCTGCGGCCCAGCTGGCGATTATCAGGCAGCTGAGCAGGCATGAATCCTGCGGCCCAGCTGGCGATTATCAGGCAGCTGAGCAGGCATGAATCCTGCGGCCCAGCTGGCGATTATCAGGCAGCTGAGCAGGCATGAATCCTGCGGCCCAGCTGGCGATTATCAGGCAGCTGAGCAGGCATGAATCCTGCGGCCCAGCTGGCGATTATCAGGCAGCTGAGCAGGCATGAATCCTGCGGCCCAGCTGGCGATTATCAGGCAGCTGAGCAGGCATGAATCCTGCGGCCCAGCTGGCGATTATCAGGCAGCTGAGCAGGCGCTGATCCCGCACCTCAGCAGGCACTGATCACGTGCCTGTCATGCAGTGATCAGGTGACTGAGAGGCGCTGATCATGTGACTGCTCATGTGCTGATCAGGTAGCTCTCCTGCACGGATCATGTGCCTCAGCAGGCAAGAATCAAGCAGCTGAGCAGGCATGAATCCTGCGGCCCAGCTGGCGATTATCAGGCAGCTGAGCAGGCATGAATCCTGCGGCCCAGCTGGCGATTATCAGGCAGCTGAGCAGGCGCTGATCCCGCACCTTAGCAGGCACTGATCACATGCCTGTCATGCAGTGATCAGGTGACTGAGAGGCGCTGATCATGTGACTGCTCATGTGCTGATCAGGTAGCTCTCCTGCACGGATCATGTGCCTCAGCAGGCAAGAATCAAGCAGCTGAGCAGGCATGAATCCTGCGGCCCAGCTGGCGATTATCAGGCAGCTGAGCAGGCATGAATCCTGCGGCCCAGCTGGCGATTATCAGGCAGCTGAGCAGGCATGAATCCTGCGGCCCAGCTGGCGATTATCAGGCAGCTGAGCAGGCATGAATCCTGCGGCCCAGCTGGCGATTATCAGGCAGCTGAGCAGGCATGAATCCTGCGGCCCAGCTGGCGATTATCAGGCAGCTGAGCAGGCATGAATCCTGCGGCCCAGCTGGCGATTATCAGGCAGCTGAGCAGGCATGAATCCTGCGGCCCAGCTGGCGATTATCAGGCAGCTGAGCAGGCATGAATCCTGCGGCCCAGCTGGCGATTATCAGGCAGCTGAGCAGGCATGAATCCTGCGGCCCAGCTGGCGATTATCAGGCAGCTGAGCAGGCATGAATCCTGCGGCCCAGCTGGCGATTATCAGGCAGCTGAGCAGGCATGAATCCTGCGGCCCAGCTGGCGATTATCAGGCAGCTGAGCAGGCGCTGATCCCGCACCTCAGCAGGCACTGATCACGTGGCTGTCATGCAGTGATCAGGTGACTGAGAGGCGCTGATCATGTGACTGCTCATGTGCTGATCAGGTAGCTCTCCTGCACGGATCATGTGCCTCAGCAGGCAAGAATCAAGCAGCTGAGCAGGCATGAATCCTGCGGCCCAGCTGGCGATTATCAGGCAGCTGAGCAGGCATGAATCCTGCGGCCCAGCTGGCGATTATCAGGCAGCTGAGCAGGCGCTGATCCCGCACCTCAGCAGGCACTGATCACGTGCCTGTCATGCAGTGATCAGGTGACTGAGAGGCGCTGATCATGTGACTGCTCATGTGCTGATCAGGTGAGCTCCTGCACGGATCCTGTGCCTCAGCAGGCAAGAATCAAGCAGCTGAGCAGGCATGAATCCTGCGGCCCAGCTGGCGATTATCAGGCAGCTGAGCAGGCATGAATCCTGCGGCCCAGCTGGCGATTATCAGGCAGCTGAGCAGGCATGAATCCTGCGGCCCAGCTGGCGATTATCAGGCAGCTGAGCAGGCATGAATCCTGCGGCCCAGCTGGCGATTATCAGGCAGCTGAGCAGGCATGAATCCTGCGGCCCAGCTGGCGATTATCAGGCAGCTGAGCAGGCATGAATCCTGCGGCCCAGCTGGCGATTATCAGGCAGCTGAGCAGGCATGAATCCTGCGGCCCAGCTGGCGATTATCAGGCAGCTGAGCAGGCATGAATCCTGCGGCCCAGCTGGCGATTATCAGGCAGCTGAGCAGGCATGAATCCTGCGGCCCAGCTGGCGATTATCAGGCAGCTGAGCAGGCATGAATCCTGCGGCCCAGCTGGCGATTATCAGGCAGCTGAGCAGGCATGAATCCTGCGGCCCAGCTGGCGATTATCAGGCAGCTGAGCAGGCATGAATCCTGCGGCCCAGCTGGCGATTATCAGGCAGCTGAGCAGGCATGAATCCTGCGGCCCAGCTGGCGATTATCAGGCAGCTGAGCAGGCATGAATCCTGCGGCCCAGCTGGCGATTATCAGGCAGCTGAGCAGGCGCTGATCCCGCACCTCAGCAGGCACTGATCACGTGCCTGTCATGCAGTGATCAGGTGACTGAGAGGCGCTGATCATGTGACTGCTCATGTGCTGATCAGGTAGCTCTCCTGCACGGATCATGTGCCTCAGCAGGCAAGAATCAAGCAGCTGAGCAGGCATGAATCCTGCGGCCCAGCTGGCGATTATCAGGCAGCTGAGCAGGCATGAATCCTGCGGCCCAGCTGGCGATTATCAGGCAGCTGAGCAGGCATGAATCCTGCGGCCCAGCTGGCGATTATCAGGCAGCTGAGCAGGCATGAATCCTGCGGCCCAGCTGGCGATTATCAGGCAGCTGAGCAGGCATGAATCCTGCGGCCCAGCTGGCGATTATGAGGCAGCTGAGCAGGCATGAATCCTGCGGCCCAGCTGGCGATTATCAGGCAGCTGAGCAGGCATGAATCCTGCGGCCCAGCTGGCGATTATCAGGCAGCTGAGCAGGCATGAATCCTGCGGCCCAGCTGGCGATTATCAGGCAGCTGAGCAGGCATGAATCCTGCGGCCCAGCTGGCGATTATCAGGCAGCTGAGCAGGCATGAATCCTGCGGCCCAGCTGGCGATTATCAGGCAGCTGAGCAGGCATGAATCCTGCGGCCCAGCTGGCGATTATCAGGCAGCTGAGCAGGCATGAATCCTGCGGCCCAGCTGGCGATTATCAGGCAGCTGAGCAGGCATGAATCCTGCGGCCCAGCTGGCGATTATCAGGCAGCTGAGCAGGCATGAATCCTGCGGCCCAGCTGGCGATTATCAGGCAGCTGAGCAGGCGCTGATCCCGCACCTCAGCAGGCACTGATCACGTGCCTGTCATGCAGTGATCAGGTGACTGAGAGGCGCTGATCATGTGACTGCTCATGTGCTGATCAGGTAGCTCTCCTGCACGGATCATGTGCCTCAGCAGGCAAGAATCAAGCAGCTGAGCAGGCATGAATCCTGCGGCCCAGCTGGCGATTATCAGGCAGCTGAGCAGGCATGAATCCTGCGGCCCAGCTGGCGATTATCAGGCAGCTGAGCAGGCGCTGATCCCGCACCTCAGCAGGCACTGATCACGTGCCTGTCATGCAGTGATCAGGTGACTGAGAGGCGCTGATCATGTGACTGCTCATGTGCTGATCAGGTAGCTCTCCTGCACGGATCATGTGCCTCAGCAGGCAAGAATCAAGCAGCTGAGCAGGCATGAATCCTGCGGCCCAGCTGGCGATTATCAGGCAGCTGAGCAGGCATGAATCCTGCGGCCCAGCTGGCGATTATCAGGCAGCTGAGCAGGCATGAATCCTGCGGCCCAGCTGGCGATTATCAGGCAGCTGAGCAGGCATGAATCCTGCGGCCCAGCTGGCGATTATCAGGCAGCTGAGCAGGCATGAATCCTGCGGCCCAGCTGGCGATTATCAGGCAGCTGAGCAGGCATGAATCCTGCGGCCCAGCTGGCGATTATCAGGCAGCTGAGCAGGCATGAATCCTGCGGCCCAGCTGGCGATTATCAGGCAGCTGAGCAGGCATGAATCCTGCGGCCCAGCTGGCGATTATCAGGCAGCTGAGCAGGCATGAATCCTGCGGCCCAGCTGGCGATTATCAGGCAGCTGAGCAGGCATGAATCCTGCGGCCCAGCTGGCGATTATCAGGCAGCTGAGCAGGCATGAATCCTGCGGCCCAGCTGGCGATTATCAGGCAGCTGAGCAGGCATGAATCCTGCGGCCCAGCTGGCGATTATCAGGCAGCTGAGCAGGCATGAATCCTGCGGCCCAGCTGGCGATTATCAGGCAGCTGAGCAGGCATGAATCCTGCGGCCCAGCTGGCGATTATCAGGCAGCTGAGCAGGCGCTGATCCCGCACCTCAGCAGGCACTGATCACGTGGCTGTCATGCAGTGATCAGGTGACTGAGAGGCGCTGATCATGTGACTGCTCATGTGCTGATCAGGTAGCTCTCCTGCACGGATCATGTGCCTCAGCAGGCAAGAATCAAGCAGCTGAGCAGGCATGAATCCTGCGGCCCAGCTGGCGATTATCAGGCAGCTGAGCAGGCATGAATCCTGCGGCCCAGCTGGCGATTATCAGGCAGCTGAGCAGGCATGAATCCTGCGGCCCAGCTGGCGATTATCAGGCAGCTGAGCAGGCATGAATCCTGCGGCCCAGCTGGCGATTATCAGGCAGCTGAGCAGGCATGAATCCTGCGGCCCAGCTGGCGATTATCAGGCAGCTGAGCAGGCATGAATCCTGCGGCCCAGCTGGCGATTATCAGGCAGCTGAGCAGGCGCTGATCCCGCACCTCAGCAGGCACTGATCACGTGCCTGTCATGCAGTGATCAGGTGACTGAGAGGCGCTGATCATGTGACTGCTCATGTGCTGATCAGGTAGCTCTCCTGCACGGATCATGTGCCTCAGCAGGCAAGAATCAAGCAGCTGAGCAGGCATGAATCCTGCGGCCCAGCTGGCGATTATCAGGCAGCTGAGCAGGCATGAATCCTGCGGCCCAGCTGGCGATTATCAGGCAGCTGAGCAGGCATGAATCCTGCGGCCCAGCTGGCGATTATCAGGCAGCTGAGCAGGCATGAATCCTGCGGCCCAGCTGGCGATTATCAGGCAGCTGAGCAGGCATGAATCCTGCGGCCCAGCTGGCGATTATCAGGCAGCTGAGCAGGCATGAATCCTGCGGCCCAGCTGGCGATTATCAGGCAGCTGAGCAGGCATGATCCCGCACCTCAGCAGGCACTGATCACGTGGCTGTCATGCAGTGATCAGGTGACTGAGAGGCGCTGATCATGTGACTGCTCATGTGCTGATCAGGTAGCTCTCCTGCACGGATCATGTGCCTCAGCAGGCAAGAATCAAGCAGCTGAGCAGGCATGAATCCTGCGGCCCAGCTGGCGATTATCAGGCAGCTGAGCAGGCATGAATCCTGCGGCCCAGCTGGCGATTATCAGGCAGCTGAGCAGGCATGAATCCTGCGGCCCAGCTGGCGATTATCAGGCAGCTGAGCAGGCATGAATCCTGCGGCCCAGCTGGCGATTATCAGGCAGCTGAGCAGGCATGAATCCTGCGGCCCAGCTGGCGATTATCAGGCAGCTGAGCAGGCATGAATCCTGCGGCCCAGCTGGCGATTATCAGGCAGCTGAGCAGGCATGAATCCTGCGGCCCAGCTGGCGATTATCAGGCAGCTGAGCAGGCATGAATCCTGCGGCCCAGCTGGCGATTATCAGGCAGCTGAGCAGGCTGATCCCGCACCTCAGCAGGCACTGATCACGTGGCTGTCATGCAGTGATCAGGTGACTGAGAGGCGCTGATCATGTGACTGCTCATGTGCTGATCAGGTAGCTCTCCTGCACGGATCATGTGCCTCAGCAGGCAAGAATCAAGCAGCTGAGCAGGCATGAATCCTGCGGCCCAGCTGGCGATTATCAGGCAGCTGAGCAGGCATGAATCCTGCGGCCCAGCTGGCGATTATCAGGCAGCTGAGCAGGCGCTGATCCCGCACCTTAGCAGGCACTGATCACGTGCCTGTCATGCAGTGATCAGGTGACTGAGAGGCACTGATCATGTGACTGCTCATGTGCTGATCAGGTAGCTCTCCTGCAGGGATCATGTGCCTCAGCAGGCAAGAATCAGGCAGCTGAGCAGGCATGAATCCTGCGGCCCAGCTGGCGATTATCAGGCAGCTGAGCAGGCATGAATCCTGCGGCCCAGCTGGCGATTATCAGGCAGCTGAGCAGGCATGAATCCTGCGGCCCAGCTGGCGATTATCAGGCAGCTGAGCAGGCATGATCCCGCACCTCAGCAGGCACTGATCACGTGGCTGTCATGCAGTGATCAGGTGACTGAGAGGCGCTGATCATGTGACTGCTCATGTGCTGATCAGGTAGCTCTCCTGCACGGATCATGTGCCTCAGCAGGCAAGAATCAAGCAGCTGAGCAGGCATGAATCCTGCGGCCCAGCTGGCGATTATCAGGCAGCTGAGCAGGCATGAATCCTGCGGCCCAGCTGGCGATTATCAGGCAGCTGAGCAGGCATGAATCCTGCGGCCCAGCTGGCGATTATCAGGCAGCTGAGCAGGCATGAATCCTGCGGCCCAGCTGGCGATTATCAGGCAGCTGAGCAGGCATGAATCCTGCGGCCCAGCTGGCGATTATCAGGCAGCTGAGCAGGCATGAATCCTGCGGCCCAGCTGGCGATTATCAGGCAGCTGAGCAGGCATGAATCCTGCGGCCCAGCTGGCGATTATCAGGCAGCTGAGCAGGCATGAATCCTGCGGCCCAGCTGGCGATTATCAGGCAGCTGAGCAGCGCTGATCCCGCACCTCAGCAGGCACTGATCACGTGGCTGTCATGCAGTGATCAGGTGACTGAGAGGCGCTGATCATGTGACTGCTCATGTGCTGATCAGGTAGCTCTCCTGCACAGATCATGTGCCTCAGCAGGCAAGAATCAAGCAGCTGAGCAGGCATGAATCCTGCGGCCCAGCTGGCGATTATCAGGCAGCTGAGCAGGCATGAATCCTGCGGCCCAGCTGGCGATTATCAGGCAGCTGAGCAGGCGCTGATCCCGCACCTCAGCAGGCACTGATCACGTGCCTGTCATGCAGTGATCAGGTGACTGAGAGGCGCTGATCATGTGACTGCTCATGTGCTGATCAGGTAGCTCTCCTGCACGGATCATGTGCCTCAGCAGGCAAGAATCAAGCAGCTGAGCAGGCATGAATCCTGCGGCCCAGCTGGCGATTATCAGGCAGCTGAGCAGGCATGAATCCTGCGGCCCAGCTGGCGATTATCAGGCAGCTGAGCAGGCATGAATCCTGCGGCCCAGCTGGCGATTATCAGGCAGCTGAGCAGGCATGAATCCTGCGGCCCAGCTGGCGATTATCAGGCAGCTGAGCAGGCATGAATCCTGCGGCCCAGCTGGCGATTATCAGGCAGCTGAGCAGGCATGAATCCTGCGGCCCAGCTGGCGATTATCAGGCAGCTGAGCAGGCATGAATCCTGCGGCCCAGCTGGCGATTATCAGGCAGCTGAGCAGGCATGAATCCTGCGGCCCAGCTGGCGATTATCAGGCAGCTGAGCAGGCATGAATCCTGCGGCCCAGCTGGCGATTATCAGGCAGCTGAGCAGGCATGAATCCTGCGGCCCAGCTGGCGATTATCAGGCAGCTGAGCAGGCATGAATCCTGCGGCCCAGCTGGCGATTATCAGGCAGCTGAGCAGGCATGAATCCTGCGGCCCAGCTGGCGATTATCAGGCAGCTGAGCAGGCATGAATCCTGCGGCCCAGCTGGCGATTATCAGGCAGCTGAGCAGGCATGAATCCTGCGGCCCAGCTGGCGATTATCAGGCAGCTGAGCAGGCGCTGATCCCGCACCTCAGCAGGCACTGATCACGTGCCTGTCATGCAGTGATCAGGTGACTGAGAGGCGCTGATCATGTGACTGCTCATGTGCTGATCAGGTAGCTCTCCTGCACGGATCATGTGCCTCAGCAGGCAAGAATCAAGCAGCTGAGCAGGCATGAATCCTGCGGCCCAGCTGGCGATTATCAGGCAGCTGAGCAGGCATGAATCCTGCGGCCCAGCTGGCGATTATCAGGCAGCTGAGCAGGCATGAATCCTGCGGCCCAGCTGGCGATTATCAGGCAGCTGAGCAGGCATGAATCCTGCGGCCCAGCTGGCGATTATCAGGCAGCTGAGCAGGCATGAATCCTGCGGCCCAGCTGGCGATTATCAGGCAGCTGAGCAGGCATGAATCCTGCGGCCCAGCTGGCGATTATCAGGCAGCTGAGCAGGCATGAATCCTGCGGCCCAGCTGGCGATTATCAGGCAGCTGAGCAGGCATGAATCCTGCGGCCCAGCTGGCGATTATCAGGCAGCTGAGCAGGCATGAATCCTGCGGCCCAGCTGGCGATTATCAGGCAGCTGAGCAGGCATGAATCCTGCGGCCCAGCTGGCGATTATCAGGCAGCTGAGCAGGCATGAATCCTGCGGCCCAGCTGGCGATTATCAGGCAGCTGAGCAGGCATGAATCCTGCGGCCCAGCTGGCGATTATCAGGCAGCTGAGCAGGCATGAATCCTGCGGCCCAGCTGGCGATTATCAGGCAGCTGAGCAGGCATGAATCCTGCGGCCCAGCTGGCGATTATCAGGCAGCTGAGCAGGCGCTGATCCCGCACCACAGCAGGCACTGATCACGTGGCTGTCATGCAGTGATCAGGTGACTGAGAGGCGCTGATCATGTGACTGCTCATGTGCTGATCAGGTAGCTCTCCTGCACGGATCATGTGCCTCAGCAGGCAAGAATCAAGCAGCTGAGCAGGCATGAA
Source organism: Bos javanicus (assembly GCF_032452875.1). Lineage (NCBI taxonomy): Eukaryota > Metazoa > Chordata > Mammalia > Artiodactyla > Bovidae > Bos > Bos javanicus. The sequence continues at coordinate 115,280 of NW_026894278.1, read as the reverse complement.
TCCTGCGGCCCAGCTGGCGATTATCAGGCAGCTGAGCAGGCATGAATCCTGTGGCCAGCTGTCGATTATCAGGCAGCTGAGCAGGCGCTGATCCCGCACCTCAGCAGGCACTGATCACGTGCCTGTCATGCAGTGATCAGGTGACTGAGAGGCTCTGATCATGTGACTGCTCATGTGCTGATCAGGTAGCTCTCCTGCACGGATCATGTGCCTCAGCAGGCAAGAATCAAGCAGCTGAGCAGGCATGAATCCTGCGGCCCAGCTGGCGATTATCAGGCAGCTGAGCAGGCATGAATCCTGCGGCCCAGCTGGCGATTATCAGGCAGCTGAGCAGGCATGAATCCTGCGGCCCAGCTGGCGATTATCAGGCAGCTGAGCAGGCATGAATCCTGCGGCCCAGCTGGCGATTATCAGGCAGCTGAGCAGGCATGAATCCTGCGGCCCAGCTGGCGATTATCAGGCAGCTGAGCAGGCATGAATCCTGCGGCCCAGCTGGCGATTATCAGGCAGCTGAGCAGGCATGAATCCTGCGGCCCAGCTGGCGATTATCAGGCAGCTGAGCAGGCATGAATCCTGCGGCCCAGCTGGCGATTATCAGGCAGCTGAGCAGGCATGAATCCTGCGGCCCAGCTGGCGATTATCAGGCAGCTGAGCAGGCATGAATCCTGCGGCCCAGCTGGCGATTATCAGGCAGCTGAGCAGGCATGAATCCTGCGGCCCAGCTGGCGATTATCAGGCAGCTGAGCAGGCATGAATCCTGCGGCCCAGCTGGCGATTATCAGGCAGCTGAGCAGGCATGAATCCTGCGGCCCAGCTGGCGATTATCAGGCAGCTGAGCAGGCATGAATCCTGCGGCCCAGCTGGCGATTATCAGGCAGCTGAGCAGGCATGAATCCTGCGGCCCAGCTGGCGATTATCAGGCAGCTGAGCAGGCATGAATCCTGCGGCCCAGCTGGCGATTATCAGGCAGCTGAGCAGGCATGAATCCTGCGGCCCAGCTGGCGATTATCAGGCAGCTGAGCAGGCATGAATCCTGCGGCCCAGCTGGCGATTATCAGGCAGCTGAGCAGGCATGAATCCTGCGGCCCAGCTGGCGATTATCAGGCAGCTGAGCAGGCATGAATCCTGCGGCCCAGCTGGCGATTATCAGGCAGCTGAGCAGGCATGAATCCTGCGGCCCAGCTGGCGATTATCAGGCAGCTGAGCAGGCATGAATCCTGCGGCCCAGCTGGCGATTATCAGGCAGCTGAGCAGGCATGAATCCTGCGGCCCAGCTGGCGATTATCAGGCAGCTGAGCAGGCGCTGATCCCGCACCTCAGCAGGCACTGATCACGTGCCTGTCATGCAGTGATCAGGTGACTGAGAGGCGCTGATCATGTGACTGCTCATGTGCTGATCAGGTAGCTCTCCTGCACGGATCATGTGCCTCAGCAGGCAAGAATCAAGCAGCTGAGCAGGCATGAATCCTGCGGCCCAGCTGGCGATTATCAGGCAGCTGAGCAGGCATGAATCCTGCGGCCCAGCTGGCGATTATCAGGCAGCTGAGCAGGCATGAATCCTGCGGCCCAGCTGGCGATTATCAGGCAGCTGAGCAGGCATGAATCCTGCGGCCCAGCTGGCGATTATCAGGCAGCTGAGCAGGCATGAATCCTGCGGCCCAGCTGGCGATTATCAGGCAGCTGAGCAGGCATGAATCCTGCGGCCCAGCTGGCGATTATCAGGCAGCTGAGCAGGCGCTGATCCCGCACCTCAGCAGGCACTGATCACGTGCCTGTCATGCAGTGATCAGGTGACTGAGAGGCGCTGATCATGTGACTGCTCATGTGCTGATCAGGTAGCTCTCCTGCACGGATCATGTGCCTCAGCAGGCAAGAATCAAGCAGCTGAGCAGGCATGAATCCTGCGGCCCAGCTGGCGATTATCAGGCAGCTGAGCAGGCATGAATCCTGCGGCCCAGCTGGCGATTATCAGGCAGCTGAGCAGGCATGAATCCTGCGGCCCAGCTGGCGATTATCAGGCAGCTGAGCAGGCATGAATCCTGCGGCCCAGCTGGCGATTATCAGGCAGCTGAGCAGGCATGAATCCTGCGGCCCAGCTGGCGATTATCAGGCAGCTGAGCAGGCATGAATCCTGCGGCCCAGCTGGCGATTATCAGGCAGCTGAGCAGGCGCTGATCCCGCACCTCAGCAGGCACTGATCACGTGCCTGTCATGCAGTGATCAGGTGACTGAGAGGCGCTGATCATGTGACTGCTCATGTGCTGATCAGGTAGCTCTCCTGCACGGATCATGTGCCTCAGCAGGCAAGAATCAAGCAGCTGAGCAGGCATGAATCCTGCGGCCCAGCTGGCGATTATCAGGCAGCTGAGCAGGCATGAATCCTGCGGCCCAGCTGGCGATTATCAGGCAGCTGAGCAGGCATGAATCCTGCGGCCCAGCTGGCGATTATCAGGCAGCTGAGCAGGCATGAATCCTGCGGCCCAGCTGGCGATTATCAGGCAGCTGAGCAGGCATGAATCCTGCGGCCCAGCTGGCGATTATCAGGCAGCTGAGCAGGCATGAATCCTGCGGCCCAGCTGGCGATTATCAGGCAGCTGAGCAGGCATGAATCCTGCGGCCCAGCTGGCGATTATCAGGCAGCTGAGCAGGCATGAATCCTGCGGCCCAGCTGGCGATTATCAGGCAGCTGAGCAGGCGCTGATCCCGCACCTCAGCAGGCACTGATCACGTGGCTGTCATGCAGTGATCAGGTGACTGAGAGGCGCTGATCATGTGACTGCTCATGTGCTGATCAGGTAGCTCTGCTGCACGGATCATGTGCCTCAGCAGGCAAGAATCAAGCAGCTGAGCAGGCATGAATCCTGCGGCCCAGCTGGCGATTATCAGGCAGCTGAGCAGGCATGAATCCTGCGGCCCAGCTGGCGATTATCAGGCAGCTGAGCAGGCGCTGATCCCGCACCTCAGCAGGCACTGATCACGTGCCTGTCATGCAGTGATCAGGTGACTGAGAGGCACTGATCATGTGACTGCTCATGTGCTGATCAGGTAGCTCTCCTGCACGGATCATGTGCCTCAGCAGGCAAGAATCAAGCAGCTGAGCAGGCATGAATCCTGCGGCCCAGCTGGCGATTATCAGGCAGCTGAGCAGGCATGAATCCTGCGGCCCAGCTGGCGATTATCAGGCAGCTGAGCAGGCATGAATCCTGCGGCCCAGCTGGCGATTATCAGGCAGCTGAGCAGGCATGATCCGCACCTCAGCAGGCACTGATCACGTGCCTGTCATGCAGTGATCAGGTGACTGAGAGGCGCTGATCATGTGACTGCTCATGTGCTGATCAGGTAGCTCTCCTGCACGGATCATGTGCCTCAGCAGGCAAGAATCAAGCAGCTGAGCAGGCATGAATCCTGCGGCCCAGCTGGCGATTATCAGGCAGCTGAGCAGGCATGAATCCTGCGGCCCAGCTGGCGATTATCAGGCAGCTGAGCAGGCATGAATCCTGCGGCCCAGCTGGCGATTATCAGGCAGCTGAGCAGGCATGAATCCTGCGGCCCAGCTGGCGATTATCAGGCAGCTGAGCAGGCATGAATCCTGCGGCCCAGCTGGCGATTATCAGGCAGCTGAGCAGGCATGAATCCTGCGGCCCAGCTGGCGATTATCAGGCAGCTGAGCAGGCATGAATCCTGCGGCCCAGCTGGCGATTATCAGGCAGCTGAGCAGGCATGAATCCTGCGGCCCAGCTGGCGATTATCAGGCAGCTGAGCAGGCGCTGATCCCGCACCTCAGCAGGCACTGATCACGTGGCTGTCATGCAGTGATCAGGTGACTGAGAGGCGCTGATCATGTGACTGCTCATGTGCTGATCAGGTAGCTCTGCTGCACGGATCATGTGCCTCAGCAGGCAAGAATCAAGCAGCTGAGCAGGCATGAATCCTGCGGCCCAGCTGGCGATTATCAGGCAGCTGAGCAGGCATGAATCCTGCGGCCCAGCTGGCGATTATCAGGCAGCTGAGCAGGCGCTGATCCCGCACCTCAGCAGGCACTGATCACGTGCCTGTCATGCAGTGATCAGGTGACTGAGAGGCACTGATCATGTGACTGCTCATGTGCTGATCAGGTAGCTCTCCTGCACGGATCATGTGCCTCAGCAGGCAAGAATCAAGCAGCTGAGCAGGCATGAATCCTGCGGCCCAGCTGGCGATTATCAGGCAGCTGAGCAGGCATGAATCCTGCGGCCCAGCTGGCGATTATCAGGCAGCTGAGCAGGCATGAATCCTGCGGCCCAGCTGGCGATTATCAGGCAGCTGAGCAGGCATGAATCCTGCGGCCCAGCTGGCGATTATCAGGCAGCTGAGCAGGCATGATCCCGCACCTCAGCAGGCACTGATCACGTGCCTGTCATGCAGTGATCAGGTGACTGAGAGGCGCTGATCATGTGACTGCTCATGTGCTGATCAGGTAGCTCTCCTGCACGGATCATGTGCCTCAGCAGGCAAGAATCAAGCAGCTGAGCAGGCATGAATCCTGCGGCCCAGCTGGCGATTATCAGGCAGCTGAGCAGGCATGAATCCTGCGGCCCAGCTGGCGATTATCAGGCAGCTGAGCAGGCATGAATCCTGCGGCCCAGCTGGCGATTATCAGGCAGCTGAGCAGGCATGAATCCTGCGGCCCAGCTGGCGATTATCAGGCAGCTGAGCAGGCATGAATCCTGCGGCCCAGCTGGCGATTATCAGGCAGCTGAGCAGGCATGAATCCTGCGGCCCAGCTGGCGATTATCAGGCAGCTGAGCAGGCATGAATCCTGCGGCCCAGCTGGCGATTATCAGGCAGCTGAGCAGGCATGAATCCTGCGGCCCAGCTGGCGATTATCAGGCAGCTGAGCAGGCATGAATCCTGCGGCCCAGCTGGCGATTATCAGGCAGCTGAGCAGGCATGAATCCTGCGGCCCAGCTGGCGATTATCAGGCAGCTGAGCAGGCATGAATCCTGCGGCCCAGCTGGCGATTATCAGGCAGCTGAGCAGGCATGAATCCTGCGGCCCAGCTGGCGATTATCAGGCAGCTGAGCAGGCGCTGATCCCGCACCTCAGCAGGCACTGATCACGTGCCTGTCATGCAGTGATCAGGTGACTGAGAGGCGCTGATCATGTGACTGCTCATGTGCTGATCAGGTAGCTCTCCTGCACGGATCATGTGCCTCAGCAGGCAAGAATCAAGCAGCTGAGCAGGCATGAATCCTGCGGCCCAGCTGGCGATTATCAGGCAGCTGAGCAGGCATGAATCCTGCGGCCCAGCTGGCGATTATCAGGCAGCTGAGCAGGCATGAATCCTGCGGCCCAGCTGGCGATTATCAGGCAGCTGAGCAGGCATGAATCCTGCGGCCCAGCTGGCGATTATCAGGCAGCTGAGCAGGCATGAATCCTGCGGCCCAGCTGGCGATTATCAGGCAGCTGAGCAGGCATGAATCCTGCGGCCCAGCTGGCGATTATCAGGCAGCTGAGCAGGCGATGATCCAGCACCTCAGCAGGCACTGATCACGTGGCTGTCATGCAGTGATCAGGTGACTGAGAGGCGCTGATCATGTGACTGCTCATGTGCTGATCAGGTAGCTCTCCTGCACGGATCATGTGCCTCAGCAGGCAAGAATCAAGCAGCTGAGCAGGCATGAATCCTGCGGCCCAGCTGGCGATTATCAGGCAGCTGAGCAGGCATGAATCCTGCGGCCCAGCTGGCGATTATCAGGCAGCTGAGCAGGCATGAATCCTGCGGCCCAGCTGGCGATTATCAGGCAGCTGAGCAGGCATGAATCCTGCGGCCCAGCTGGCGATTATCAGGCAGCTGAGCAGGCATGAATCCTGCGGCCCAGCTGGCGATTATCAGGCAGCTGAGCAGGCATGAATCCTGCGGCCCAGCTGGCGATTATCAGGCAGCTGAGCAGGCGCTGATCCCGCACCTCAGCAGGCACTGATCACGTGCTGTCATGCAGTGATCAGGTGACTGAGAGGCGCTGATCATGTGACTGCTCATGTGCTGATCAGGTAGCTCTCCTGCACGGATCATGTGCCTCAGCAGGCAAGAATCAAGCAGCTGAGCAGGCATGAATCCTGCGGCCCAGCTGGCGATTATCAGGCAGCTGAGCAGGCATGAATCCTGCGGCCCAGCTGGCGATTATCAGGCAGCTGAGCAGGCATGAATCCTGCGGCCCAGCTGGCGATTATCAGGCAGCTGAGCAGGCATGAATCCTGCGGCCCAGCTGGCGATTATCAGGCAGCTGAGCAGGCATGAATCCTGCGGCCCAGCTGGCGATTATCAGGCAGCTGAGCAGGCATGAATCCTGCGGCCCAGCTGGCGATTATCAGGCAGCTGAGCAGGCATGAATCCTGCGGCCCAGCTGGCGATTATCAGGCAGCTGAGCAGGCATGAATCCTGCGGCCCAGCTGGCGATTATCAGGCAGCTGAGCAGGCATGAATCCTGCGGCCCAGCTGGCGATTATCAGGCAGCTGAGCAGGCGCTGATCCCGCACCTCAGCAGGCACTGATCACGTGGCTGTCATGCAGTGATCAGGTGACTGAGAGGCGCTGATCATGTGACTGCTCATGTGCTGATCAGGTAGCTCTCCTGCACGGATCATGTGCCTCAGCAGGCAAGAATCAAGCAGCTGAGCAGGCATGAATCCTGCGGCCCAGCTGGCGATTATCAGGCAGCTGAGCAGGCATGAATCCTGCGGCCCAGCTGGCGATTATCAGGCAGCTGAGCAGGCATGAATCCTGCGGCCCAGCTGGCGATTATCAGGCAGCTGAGCAGGCATGAATCCTGCGGCCCAGCTGGCGATTATCAGGCAGCTGAGCAGGCATGAATCCTGCGGCCCAGCTGGCGATTATCAGGCAGCTGAGCAGGCATGAATCCTGCGGCCCAGCTGGCGATTATCAGGCAGCTGAGCAGGCATGAATCCTGCGGCCCAGCTGGCGATTATCAGGCAGCTGAGCAGGCATGAATCCTGCGGCCCAGCTGGGATTATCAGGCAGCTGAGCAGGCATGAATCCTGCGGCCCAGCTGGCGATTATCAGGCAGCTGAGCAGGCATGAATCCTGCGGCCCAGCTGGCGATTATCAGGCAGCTGAGCAGGCATGAATCCTGCGGCCCAGCTGGCGATTATCAGGCAGCTGAGCAGGCGCTGATCCCGCACCTCAGCAGGCACTGATCACGTGCCTGTCATGCAGTGATCAGGTGACTGAGAGGCGCTGATCATGTGACTGCTCATGTGCTGATCAGGTAGCTCTCCTGCACGGATCATGTGCCTCAGCAGGCAAGAATCAAGCAGCTGAGCAGGCATGAATCCTGCGGCCCAGCTGGCGATTATCAGGCAGCTGAGCAGGCATGAATCCTGCGGCCCAGCTGGCGATTATCAGGCAGCTGAGCAGGCATGAATCCTGCGGCCCAGCTGGCGATTATCAGGCAGCTGAGCAGGCATGATCCCGCACCTCAGCAGGCACTGATCACGTGCCTGTCATGCAGTGATCAGGTGACTGAGAGGCGCTGATCATGTGACTGCTCATGTGCTGATCAGGTAGCTCTCCTGCACGGATCATGTGCCTCAGCAGGCAAGAATCAAGCAGCTGAGCAGGCATGAATCCTGCGGCCCAGCTGGCGATTATCAGGCAGCTGAGCAGGCATGAATCCTGCGGCCCAGCTGGCGATTATCAGGCAGCTGAGCAGGCATGAATCCTGCGGCCCAGCTGGCGATTATCAGGCAGCTGAGCAGGCATGAATCCTGCGGCCCAGCTGGCGATTATCAGGCAGCTGAGCAGGCATGAATCCTGCGGCCCAGCTGGCGATTATCAGGCAGCTGAGCAGGCATGAATCCTGCGGCCCAGCTGGCGATTATCAGGCAGCTGAGCAGGCATGATCCCGCACCTCAGCAGGCACTGATCACGTGGCTGTCATGCAGTGATCAGGTGACTGAGAGGCGCTGATCATGTGACTGCTCATGTGCTGATCAGGTAGCTCTCCTGCACGGATCATGTGCCTCAGCAGGCAAGAATCAAGCAGCTGAGCAGGCATGAATCCTGCGGCCCAGCTGGCGATTATCAGGCAGCTGAGCAGGCATGAATCCTGCGGCCCAGCTGGCGATTATCAGGCAGCTGAGCAGGCATGAATCCTGCGGCCCAGCTGGCGATTATCAGGCAGCTGAGCAGGCATGAATCCTGCGGCCCAGCTGGCGATTATCAGGCAGCTGAGCAGGCATGAATCCTGCGGCCCAGCTGGCGATTATCAGGCAGCTGAGCAGGCATGAATCCTGCGGCCCAGCTGGCGATTATCAGGCAGCTGAGCAGGCATGATCCCGCACCTCAGCAGGCACTGATCACGTGGCTGTCATGCAGTGATCAGGTGACTGAGAGGCGCTGATCATGTGACTGCTCATGTGCTGATCAGGTAGCTCTCCTGCACGGATCATGTGCCTCAGCAGGCAAGAATCAAGCAGCTGAGCAGGCATGAATCCTGCGGCCCAGCTGGCGATTATCAGGCAGCTGAGCAGGCATGAATCCTGCGGCCCAGCTGGCGATTATCAGGCAGCTGAGCAGGCATGAATCCTGCGGCCCAGCTGGCGATTATCAGGCAGCTGAGCAGGCATGAATCCTGCGGCCCAGCTGGCGATTATCAGGCAGCTGAGCAGGCGCTGATCCCGCACCTCAGCAGGCACTGATCACGTGCCTGTCATGCAGTGATCAGGTGACTGAGAGGCGCTGATCATGTGACTGCTCATGTGCTGATCAGGTAGCTCTCCTGCACGGATCATGTGCCTCAGCAGGCAAGAATCAAGCAGCTGAGCAGGCATGAATCCTGCGGCCCAGCTGGCGATTATCAGGCAGCTGAGCAGGCATGAATCCTGCGGCCCAGCTGGCGATTATCAGGCAGCTGAGCAGGCATGAATCCTGCGGCCCAGCTGGCGATTATCAGGCAGCTGAGCAGGCATGAATCCTGCGGCCCAGCTGGCGATTATCAGGCAGCTGAGCAGGCATGAATCCTGCGGCCCAGCTGGCGATTATCAGGCAGCTGAGCAGGCATGAATCCTGCGGCCCAGCTGGCGATTATCAGGCAGCTGAGCAGGCATGAATCCTGCGGCCCAGCTGGCGATTATCAGGCAGCTGAGCAGGCATGAATCCTGCGGCCCAGCTGGCGATTATCAGGCAGCTGAGCAGGCATGAATCCTGCGGCCCAGCTGGCGATTATCAGGCAGCTGAGCAGGCATGAATCCTGCGGCCCAGCTGGCGATTATCAGGCAGCTGAGCAGGCATGAATCCTGCGGCCCAGCTGGCGATTATCAGGCAGCTGAGCAGGCATGAATCCTGCGGCCCAGCTGGCGATTATCAGGCAGCTGAGCAGGCATGAATCCTGCGGCCCAGCTGGCGATTATCAGGCAGCTGAGCAGGCGCTGATCCCGCACCTCAGCAGGCACTGATCACGTGCCTGTCATGCAGTGATCAGGTGACTGAGAGGCGCTGATCATGTGACTGCTCATGTGCTGATCAGGTAGCTCTCCTGCACGGATCATGTGCCTCAGCAGGCAAGAATCAAGCAGCTGAGCAGGCATGAATCCTGCGGCCCAGCTGGCGATTATCAGGCAGCTGAGCAGGCATGAATCCTGCGGCCCAGCTGGCGATTATCAGGCAGCTGAGCAGGCATGAATCCTGCGGCCCAGCTGGCGATTATCAGGCAGCTGAGCAGGCATGAATCCTGCGGCCCAGCTGGCGATTATCAGGCAGCTGAGCAGGCATGAATCCTGCGGCCCAGCTGGCGATTATCAGGCAGCTGAGCAGGCATGAATCCTGCGGCCCAGCTGGCGATTATCAGGCAGCTGAGCAGGCGCTGATCCCGCACCTCAGCAGGCACTGATCACGTGCCTGTCATGCAGTGATCAGGTGACTGAGAGGCGCTGATCATGTGACTGCTCATGTGCTGATCAGGTAGCTCTCCTGCACGGATCATGTGCCTCAGCAGGCAAGAATCAAGCAGCTGAGCAGGCATGAATCCTGCGGCCCAGCTGGCGATTATCAGGCAGCTGAGCAGGCATGAATCCTGCGGCCCAGCTGGCGATTATCAGGCAGCTGAGCAGGCATGAATCCTGCGGCCCAGCTGGCGATTATCAGGCAGCTGAGCAGGCATGAATCCTGCGGCCCAGCTGGCGATTATCAGGCAGCTGAGCAGGCATGAATCCTGCGGCCCAGCTGGCGATTATCAGGCAGCTGAGCAGGCATGAATCCTGCGGCCCAGCTGGCGATTATCAGGCAGCTGAGCAGGCATGAATCCTGCGGCCCAGCTGGCGATTATCAGGCAGCTGAGCAGGCATGAATCCTGCGGCCCAGCTGGCGATTATCAGGCAGCTGAGCAGGCATGAATCCTGCGGCCCAGCTGGCGATTATCAGGCAGCTGAGCAGGCATGAATCCTGCGGCCCAGCTGGCGATTATCAGGCAGCTGAGCAGGCATGAATCCTGCGGCCCAGCTGGCGATTATCAGGCAGCTGAGCAGGCATGAATCCTGCGGCCCAGCTGGCGATTATCAGGCAGCTGAGCAGGCATGAATCCTGCGGCCCAGCTGGCGATTATCAGGCAGCTGAGCAGGCATGAATCCTGCGGCCCAGCTGGCGATTATCAGGCAGCTGAGCAGGCATGAATCCTGCGGCCCAGCTGGCGATTATCAGGCAGCTGAGCAGGCATGAATCCTGCGGCCCAGCTGGCGATTATCAGGCAGCTGAGCAGGCATGAATCCTGCGGCCCAGCTGGCGATTATCAGGCAGCTGAGCAGGCATGAATCCTGCGGCCCAGCTGGCGATTATCAGGCAGCTGAGCAGGCATGAATCCTGCGGCCCAGCTGGCGATTATCAGGCAGCTGAGCAGGCATGAATCCTGCGGCCCAGCTGGCGATTATCAGGCAGCTGAGCAGGCGCTGATCCCGCACCTCAGCAGGCACTGATCACGTGCCTGTCATGCAGTGATCAGGTGACTGAGAGGCGCTGATCATGTGACTGCTCATGTGCTGATCAGGTAGCTCTCCTGCACGGATCATGTGCCTCAGCAGGCAAGAATCAAGCAGCTGAGCAGGCATGAATCCTGCGGCCCAGCTGGCGATTATCAGGCAGCTGAGCAGGCATGAATCCTGCGGCCCAGCTGGCGATTATCAGGCAGCTGAGCAGGCATGAATCCTGCGGCCCAGCTGGCGATTATCAGGCAGCTGAGCAGGCATGAATCCTGCGGCCCAGCTGGCGATTATCAGGCAGCTGAGCAGGCATGAATCCTGCGGCCCAGCTGGCGATTATCAGGCAGCTGAGCAGGCATGAATCCTGCGGCCCAGCTGGCGATTATCAGGCAGCTGAGCAGGCATGAATCCTGCGGCCCAGCTGGCGATTATCAGGCAGCTGAGCAGGCATGAATCCTGCGGCCCAGCTGGCGATTATCAGGCAGCTGAGCAGGCATGAATCCTGCGGCCCAGCTGGCGATTATCAGGCAGCTGAGCAGGCATGAATCCTGCGGCCCAGCTGGCGATTATCAGGCAGCTGAGCAGGCATGAATCCTGCGGCCCAGCTGGCGATTATCAGGCAGCTGAGCAGGCGCTGATCCCGCACCTCAGCAGGCACTGATCACGTGGCTGTCATGCAGTGATCAGGTGACTGAGAGGCGCTGATCATGTGACTGCTCATGTGCTGATCAGGTAGCTCTCCTGCACGGATCATGTGCCTCAGCAGGCAAGAATCAAGCAGCTGAGCAGGCATGAATCCTGCGGCCCAGCTGGCGATTATCAGGCAGCTGAGCAGGCATGAATCCTGCGGCCCAGCTGGCGATTATCAGGCAGCTGAGCAGGCATGAATCCTGCGGCCCAGCTGGCGATTATCAGGCAGCTGAGCAGGCATGAATCCTGCGGCCCAGCTGGCGATTATCAGGCAGCTGAGCAGGCATGAATCCTGCGGCCCAGCTGGCGATTATCAGGCAGCTGAGCAGGCATGAATCCTGCGGCCCAGCTGGCGATTATCAGGCAGCTGAGCAGGCATGAATCCTGCGGCCCAGCTGGCGATTATCAGGCAGCTGAGCAGGCATGAATCCTGCGGCCCAGCTGGCGATTATCAGGCAGCTGAGCAGGCGCTGATCCCGCACCTCAGCAGGCACTGATCACGTGGCTGTCATGCAGTGATCAGGTGACTGAGAGGCGCTGATCATGTGACTGCTCATGTGCTGATCAGGTAGCTCTCCTGCACGGATCATGTGCCTCAGCAGGCAAGAATCAAGCAGCTGAGCAGGCATGAATCCTGCGGCCCAGCTGGCGATTATCAGGCAGCTGAGCAGGCATGAATCCTGCGGCCCAGCTGGCGATTATCAGGCAGCTGAGCAGGCATGAATCCTGCGGCCCAGCTGGCGATTATCAGGCAGCTGAGCAGGCATGAATCCTGCGGCCCAGCTGGCGATTATCAGGCAGCTGAGCAGGCATGAATCCTGCGGCCCAGCTGGCGATTATCAGGCAGCTGAGCAGGCATGAATCCTGCGGCCCAGCTGGCGATTATCAGGCAGCTGAGCAGGCATGAATCCTGCGGCCCAGCTGGCGATTATCAGGCAGCTGAGCAGGCATGAATCCTGCGGCCCAGCTGGCGATTATCAGGCAGCTGAGCAGGCGCTGATCCCGCACCTCAGCAGGCACTGATCACGTGCCTGTCATGCAGTGATCAGGTGACTGAGAGGCGCTGATCATGTGACTGCTCATGTGCTGATCAGGTAGCTCTCCTGCACGGATCATGTGCCTCAGCAGGCAAGAATCAAGCAGCTGAGCAGGCATGAATCCTGCGGCCCAGCTGGCGATTATCAGGCAGCTGAGCAGGCATGAATCCTGCGGCCCAGCTGGCGATTATCAGGCAGCTGAGCAGGCATGAATCCTGCGGCCCAGCTGGCGATTATCAGGCAGCTGAGCAGGCATGAATCCTGCGGCCCAGCTGGCGATTATCAGGCAGCTGAGCAGGCATGAATCCTGCGGCCCAGCTGGCGATTATCAGGCAGCTGAGCAGGCATGAATCCTGCGGCCCAGCTGGCGATTATCAGGCAGCTGAGCAGGCATGAATCCTGCGGCCCAGCTGGCGATTATCAGGCAGCTGAGCAGGCATGAATCCTGCGGCCCAGCTGGCGATTATCAGGCAGCTGAGCAGGCATGAATCCTGCGGCCCAGCTGGCGATTATCAGGCAGCTGAGCAGGCATGAATCCTGCGGCCCAGCTGGCGATTATCAGGCAGCTGAGCAGGCATGAATCCTGCGGCCCAGCTGGCGATTATCAGGCAGCTGAGCAGGCGCTGATCCCGCACCTCAGCAGGCACTGATCACGTGCCTGTCATGCAGTGATCAGGTGACTGAGAGGCGCTGATCATGTGACTGCTCATGTGCTGATCAGGTAGCTCTCCTGCACGGATCATGTGCCTCAGCAGGCAAGAATCAAGCAGCTGAGCAGGCATGAATCCTGCGGCCCAGCTGGCGATTATCAGGCAGCTGAGCAGGCATGAATCCTGCGGCCCAGCTGGCGATTATCAGGCAGCTGAGCAGGCATGAATCCTGCGGCCCAGCTGGCGATTATCAGGCAGCTGAGCAGGCATGAATCCTGCGGCCCAGCTGGCGATTATCAGGCAGCTGAGCAGGCATGAATCCTGCGGCCCAGCTGGCGATTATCAGGCAGCTGAGCAGGCATGAATCCTGCGGCCCAGCTGGCGATTATCAGGCAGCTGAGCAGGCATGAATCCTGCGGCCCAGCTGGCGATTATCAGGCAGCTGAGCAGGCATGAATCCTGCGGCCCAGCTGGCGATTATCAGGCAGCTGAGCAGGCATGAATCCTGCGGCCCAGCTGGCGATTATCAGGCAGCTGAGCAGGCATGAATCCTGCGGCCCAGCTGGCGATTATCAGGCAGCTGAGCAGGCGCTGATCCCGCACCTCAGCAGGCACTGATCACGTGCCTGTCATGCAGTGATCAGGTGACTGAGAGGCGCTGATCATGTGACTGCTCATGTGCTGATCAGGTAGCTCTCCTGCACGGATCATGTGCCTCAGCAGGCAAGAATCAAGCAGCTGAGCAGGCATGAATCCTGCGGCCCAGCTGGCGATTATCAGGCAGCTGAGCAGGCATGAATCCTGCGGCCCAGCTGGCGATTATCAGGCAGCTGAGCAGGCATGAATCCTGCGGCCCAGCTGGCGATTATCAGGCAGCTGAGCAGGCATGAATCCTGCGGCCCAGCTGGCGATTATCAGGCAGCTGAGCAGGCATGAATCCTGCGGCCCAGCTGGCGATTATCAGGCAGCTGAGCAGGCATGAATCCTGCGGCCCAGCTGGCGATTATCAGGCAGCTGAGCAGGCATGAATCCTGCGGCCCAGCTGGCGATTATCAGGCAGCTGAGCAGGCATGAATCCTGCGGCCCAGCTGGCGATTATCAGGCAGCTGAGCAGGCATGAATCCTGCGGCCCAGCTGGCGATTATCAGGCAGCTGAGCAGGCATGAATCCTGCGGCCCAGCTGGCGATTATCAGGCAGCTGAGCAGGCATGAATCCTGCGGCCCAGCTGGCGATTATCAGGCAGCTGAGCAGGCATGAATCCTGCGGCCCAGCTGGCGATTATCAGGCAGCTGAGCAGGCATGAATCCTGCGGCCCAGCTGGCGATTATCAGGCAGCTGAGCAGGCATGAATCCTGCGGCCCAGCTGGCGATTATCAGGCAGCTGAGCAGGCATGAATCCTGCGGCCCAGCTGGCGATTATCAGGCAGCTGAGCAGGCATGAATCCTGCGGCCCAGCTGGCGATTATCAGGCAGCTGAGCAGGCATGAATCCTGCGGCCCAGCTGGCGATTATCAGGCAGCTGAGCAGGCATGAATCCTGCGGCCCAGCTGGCGATTATCAGGCAGCTGAGCAGGCATGAATCCTGCGGCCCAGCTGGCGATTATCAGGCAGCTGAGCAGGCGCTGATCCCGCACCTCAGCAGGCACTGATCACGTGCCTGTCATGCAGTGATCAGGTGACTGAGAGGCGCTGATCATGTGACTGCTCATGTGCTGATCAGGTAGCTCTCCTGCACGGATCATGTGCCTCAGCAGGCAAGAATCAAGCAGCTGAGCAGGCATGAATCCTGCGGCCCAGCTGGCGATTATCAGGCAGCTGAGCAGGCATGAATCCTGCGGCCCAGCTGGCGATTATCAGGCAGCTGAGCAGGCATGAATCCTGCGGCCCAGCTGGCGATTATCAGGCAGCTGAGCAGGCATGAATCCTGCGGCCCAGCTGGCGATTATCAGGCAGCTGAGCAGGCATGAATCCTGCGGCCCAGCTGGCGATTATCAGGCAGCTGAGCAGGCATGAATCCTGCGGCCCAGCTGGCGATTATCAGGCAGCTGAGCAGGCATGAATCCTGCGGCCCAGCTGGCGATTATCAGGCAGCTGAGCAGGCATGAATCCTGCGGCCCAGCTGGCGATTATCAGGCAGCTGAGCAGGCATGAATCCTGCGGCCCAGCTGGCGATTATCAGGCAGCTGAGCAGGCATGAATCCTGCGGCCCAGCTGGCGATTATCAGGCAGCTGAGCAGGCATGAATCCTGCGGCCCAGCTGGCGATTATCAGGCAGCTGAGCAGGCGCTGATCCCGCACCTCAGCAGGCACTGATCACGTGGCTGTCATGCAGTGATCAGGTGACTGAGAGGCGCTGATCATGTGACTGCTCATGTGCTGATCAGGTAGCTCTCCTGCACGGATCATGTGCCTCAGCAGGCAAGAATCAAGCAGCTGAGCAGGCATGAATCCTGCGGCCCAGCTGGCGATTATCAGGCAGCTGAGCAGGCATGAATCCTGCGGCCCAGCTGGCGATTATCAGGCAGCTGAGCAGGCATGAATCCTGCGGCCCAGCTGGCGATTATCAGGCAGCTGAGCAGGCATGAATCCTGCGGCCCAGCTGGCGATTATCAGGCAGCTGAGCAGGCATGAATCCTGCGGCCCAGCTGGCGATTATCAGGCAGCTGAGCAGGCGCTGATCCCGCACCTCAGCAGGCACTGATCACGTGGCTGTCATGCAGTGATCAGGTGACTGAGAGGCGCTGATCATGTGACTGCTCATGTGCTGATCAGGTAGCTCTCCTGCACGGATCATGTGCCTCAGCAGGCAAGAATCAAGCAGCTGAGCAGGCATGAATCCTGCGGCCCAGCTGGCGATTATCAGGCAGCTGAGCAGGCATGAATCCTGCGGCCCAGCTGGCGATTATCAGGCAGCTGAGCAGGCATGAATCCTGCGGCCCAGCTGGCGATTATCAGGCAGCTGAGCAGGCATGAATCCTGCGGCCCAGCTGGCGATTATCAGGCAGCTGAGCAGGCATGAATCCTGCGGCCCAGCTGGCGATTATCAGGCAGCTGAGCAGGCATGAATCCTGCGGCCCAGCTGGCGATTATCAGGCAGCTGAGCAGGCGCTGATCCCGCACCTCAGCAGGCACTGATCACGTGCCTGTCATGCAGTGATCAGGTGACTGAGAGGCGCTGATCATGTGACTGCTCATGTGCTGATCAGGTAGCTCTCCTGCACGGATCATGTGCCTCAGCAGGCAAGAATCAAGCAGCTGAGCAGGCATGAATCCTGCGGCCCAGCTGGCGATTATCAGGCAGCTGAGCAGGCATGAATCCTGCGGCCCAGCTGGCGATTATCAGGCAGCTGAGCAGGCATGAATCCTGCGGCCCAGCTGGCGATTATCAGGCAGCTGAGCAGGCATGAATCCTGCGGCCCAGCTGGCGATTATCAGGCAGCTGAGCAGGCATGAATCCTGCGGCCCAGCTGGCGATTATCAGGCAGCTGAGCAGGCATGAATCCTGCGGCCCAGCTGGCGATTATCAGGCAGCTGAGCAGGCATGAATCCTGCGGCCCAGCTGGCGATTATCAGGCAGCTGAGCAGGCATGAATCCTGCGGCCCAGCTGGCGATTATCAGGCAGCTGAGCAGGCATGAATCCTGCGGCCCAGCTGGCGATTATCAGGCAGCTGAGCAGGCATGAATCCTGCGGCCCAGCTGGCGATTATCAGGCAGCTGAGCAGGCATGAATCCTGCGGCCCAGCTGGCGATTATCAGGCAGCTGAGCAGGCATGAATCCTGCGGCCCAGCTGGCGATTATCAGGCAGCTGAGCAGGCATGAATCCTGCGGCCCAGCTGGCGATTATCAGGCAGCTGAGCAGGCATGAATCCTGCGGCCCAGCTGGCGATTATCAGGCAGCTGAGCAGGCATGAATCCTGCGGCCCAGCTGGCGATTATCAGGCAGCTGAGCAGGCGCTGATCCCGCACCTCAGCAGGCACTGATCACGTGCCTGTCATGCAGTGATCAGGTGACTGAGAGGCGCTGATCATGTGACTGCTCATGTGCTGATCAGGTAGCTCTCCTGCACGGATCATGTGCCTCAGCAGGCAAGAATCAAGCAGCTGAGCAGGCATGAATCCTGCGGCCCAGCTGGCGATTATCAGGCAGCTGAGCAGGCATGAATCCTGCGGCCCAGCTGGCGATTATCAGGCAGCTGAGCAGGCATGAATCCTGCGGCCCAGCTGGCGATTATCAGGCAGCTGAGCAGGCATGAATCCTGCGGCCCAGCTGGCGATTATCAGGCAGCTGAGCAGGCATGAATCCTGCGGCCCAGCTGGCGATTATCAGGCAGCTGAGCAGGCATGAATCCTGCGGCCCAGCTGGCGATTATCAGGCAGCTGAGCAGGCATGAATCCTGCGGCCCAGCTGGCGATTATCAGGCAGCTGAGCAGGCATGAATCCTGCGGCCCAGCTGGCGATTATCAGGCAGCTGAGCAGGCATGAATCCTGCGGCCCAGCTGGCGATTATCAGGCAGCTGAGCAGGCATGAATCCTGCGGCCCAGCTGGCGATTATCAGGCAGCTGAGCAGGCATGAATCCTGCGGCCCAGCTGGCGATTATCAGGCAGCTGAGCAGGCATGAATCCTGCGGCCCAGCTGGCGATTATCAGGCAGCTGAGCAGGCGCTGATCCCGCACCTCAGCAGGCACTGATCACGTGCCTGTCATGCAGTGATCAGGTGACTGAGAGGCGCTGATCATGTGACTGCTCATGTGCTGATCAGGTAGCTCTCCTGCACGGATCATGTGCCTCAGCAGGCAAGAATCAAGCAGCTGAGCAGGCATGAATCCTGCGGCCCAGCTGGCGATTATCAGGCAGCTGAGCAGGCATGAATCCTGCGGCCCAGCTGGCGATTATCAGGCAGCTGAGCAGGCATGAATCCTGCGGCCCAGCTGGCGATTATCAGGCAGCTGAGCAGGCATGAATCCTGCGGCCCAGCTGGCGATTATCAGGCAGCTGAGCAGGCATGAATCCTGCGGCCCAGCTGGCGATTATCAGGCAGCTGAGCAGGCATGAATCCTGCGGCCCAGCTGGCGATTATCAGGCAGCTGAGCAGGCATGAATCCTGCGGCCCAGCTGGCGATTATCAGGCAGCTGAGCAGGCATGAATCCTGCGGCCCAGCTGGCGATTATCAGGCAGCTGAGCAGGCATGAATCCTGCGGCCCAGCTGGCGATTATCAGGCAGCTGAGCAGGCATGAATCCTGCGGCCCAGCTGGCGATTATCAGGCAGCTGAGCAGGCATGAATCCTGCGGCCCAGCTGGCGATTATCAGGCAGCTGAGCAGGCGCTGATCCCGCACCTCAGCAGGCACTGATCACGTGGCTGTCATGCAGTGATCAGGTGACTGAGAGGCGCTGATCATGTGACTGCTCATGTGCTGATCAGGTAGCTCTCCTGCACGGATCATGTGCCTCAGCAGGCAAGAATCAAGCAGCTGAGCAGGCATGAATCCTGCGGCCCAGCTGGCGATTATCAGGCAGCTGAGCAGGCATGAATCCTGCGGCCCAGCTGGCGATTATCAGGCAGCTGAGCAGGCATGAATCCTGCGGCCCAGCTGGCGATTATCAGGCAGCTGAGCAGGCATGAATCCTGCGGCCCAGCTGGCGATTATCAGGCAGCTGAGCAGGCATGAATCCTGCGGCCCAGCTGGCGATTATCAGGCAGCTGAGCAGGCGCTGATCCCGCACCTCAGCAGGCACTGATCACGTGGCTGTCATGCAGTGATCAGGTGACTGAGAGGCGCTGATCATGTGACTGCTCATGTGCTGATCAGGTAGCTCTCCTGCACGGATCATGTGCCTCAGCAGGCAAGAATCAAGCAGCTGAGCAGGCATGAATCCTGCGGCCCAGCTGGCGATTATCAGGCAGCTGAGCAGGCATGAATCCTGCGGCCCAGCTGGCGATTATCAGGCAGCTGAGCAGGCATGAATCCTGCGGCCCAGCTGGCGATTATCAGGCAGCTGAGCAGGCATGAATCCTGCGGCCCAGCTGGCGATTATCAGGCAGCTGAGCAGGCATGAATCCTGCGGCCCAGCTGGCGATTATCAGGCAGCTGAGCAGGCATGAATCCTGCGGCCCAGCTGGCGATTATCAGGCAGCTGAGCAGGCGCTGATCCCGCACCTCAGCAGGCACTGATCACGTGCCTGTCATGCAGTGATCAGGTGACTGAGAGGCGCTGATCATGTGACTGCTCATGTGCTGATCAGGTAGCTCTCCTGCACGGATCATGTGCCTCAGCAGGCAAGAATCAAGCAGCTGAGCAGGCATGAATCCTGCGGCCCAGCTGGCGATTATCAGGCAGCTGAGCAGGCATGAATCCTGCGGCCCAGCTGGCGATTATCAGGCAGCTGAGCAGGCATGAATCCTGCGGCCCAGCTGGCGATTATCAGGCAGCTGAGCAGGCATGAATCCTGCGGCCCAGCTGGCGATTATCAGGCAGCTGAGCAGGCATGAATCCTGCGGCCCAGCTGGCGATTATCAGGCAGCTGAGCAGGCATGAATCCTGCGGCCCAGCTGGCGATTATCAGGCAGCTGAGCAGGCATGAATCCTGCGGCCCAGCTGGCGATTATCAGGCAGCTGAGCAGGCATGAATCCTGCGGCCCAGCTGGCGATTATCAGGCAGCTGAGCAGGCATGAATCCTGCGGCCCAGCTGGCGATTATCAGGCAGCTGAGCAGGCATGAATCCTGCGGCCCAGCTGGCGATTATCAGGCAGCTGAGCAGGCATGAATCCTGCGGCCCAGCTGGCGATTATCAGGCAGCTGAGCAGGCATGAATCCTGCGGCCCAGCTGGCGATTATCAGGCAGCTGAGCAGGCATGAATCCTGCGGCCCAGCTGGCGATTATCAGGCAGCTGAGCAGGCATGAATCCTGCGGCCCAGCTGGCGATTATCAGGCAGCTGAGCAGGCATGAATCCTGCGGCCCAGCTGGCGATTATCAGGCAGCTGAGCAGGCATGAATCCTGCGGCCCAGCTGGCGATTATCAGGCAGCTGAGCAGGCATGAATCCTGCGGCCCAGCTGGCGATTATCAGGCAGCTGAGCAGGCATGAATCCTGCGGCCCAGCTGGCGATTATCAGGCAGCTGAGCAGGCATGAATCCTGCGGCCCAGCTGGCGATTATCAGGCAGCTGAGCAGGCATGAATCCTGCGGCCCAGCTGGCGATTATCAGGCAGCTGAGCAGGCGCTGATCCCGCACCTCAGCAGGCACTGATCACGTGCCTGTCATGCAGTGATCAGGTGACTGAGAGGCGCTGATCATGTGACTGCTCATGTGCTGATCAGGTAGCTCTCCTGCACGGATCATGTGCCTCAGCAGGCAAGAATCAAGCAGCTGAGCAGGCATGAATCCTGCGGCCCAGCTGGCGATTATCAGGCAGCTGAGCAGGCATGAATCCTGCGGCCCAGCTGGCGATTATCAGGCAGCTGAGCAGGCATGAATCCTGCGGCCCAGCTGGCGATTATCAGGCAGCTGAGCAGGCATGAATCCTGCGGCCCAGCTGGCGATTATCAGGCAGCTGAGCAGGCATGAATCCTGCGGCCCAGCTGGCGATTATCAGGCAGCTGAGCAGGCATGAATCCTGCGGCCCAGCTGGCGATTATCAGGCAGCTGAGCAGGCATGAATCCTGCGGCCCAGCTGGCGATTATCAGGCAGCTGAGCAGGCATGAATCCTGCGGCCCAGCTGGCGATTATCAGGCAGCTGAGCAGGCATGAATCCTGCGGCCCAGCTGGCGATTATCAGGCAGCTGAGCAGGCATGAATCCTGCGGCCCAGCTGGCGATTATCAGGCAGCTGAGCAGGCATGAATCCTGCGGCCCAGCTGGCGATTATCAGGCAGCTGAGCAGGCGCTGATCCCGCACCTCAGCAGGCACTGATCACGTGGCTGTCATGCAGTGATCAGGTGACTGAGAGGCACTGATCATGTGACTGCTCATGTGCTGATCAGGTAGCTCTCCTGCACGGATCATGTGCCTCAGCAGGCAAGAATCAAGCAGCTGAGCAGGCATGAATCCTGCGGCCCAGCTGGCGATTATCAGGCAGCTGAGCAGGCATGAATCCTGCGGCCCAGCTGGCGATTATCAGGCAGCTGAGCAGGCATGAATCCTGCGGCCCAGCTGGCGATTATCAGGCAGCTGAGCAGGCATGAATCCTGCGGCCCAGCTGGCGATTATCAGGCAGCTGAGCAGGCATGAATCCTGCGGCCCAGCTGGCGATTATCAGGCAGCTGAGCAGGCATGAATCCTGCGGCCCAGCTGGCGATTATCAGGCAGCTGAGCAGGCATGAATCCTGCGGCCCAGCTGGCGATTATCAGGCAGCTGAGCAGGCATGAATCCTGCGGCCCAGCTGGCGATTATCAGGCAGCTGAGCAGGCGCTGATCCCGCACCTCAGCAGGCACTGATCACGTGGCTGTCATGCAGTGATCAGGTGACTGAGAGGCGCTGATCATGTGACTGCTCATGTGCTGATCAGGTAGCTCTCCTGCACGGATCATGTGCCTCAGCAGGCAAGAATCAAGCAGCTGAGCAGGCATGAATCCTGCGGCCCAGCTGGCGATTATCAGGCAGCTGAGCAGGCATGAATCCTGCGGCCCAGCTGGCGATTATCAGGCAGCTGAGCAGGCATGAATCCTGCGGCCCAGCTGGCGATTATCAGGCAGCTGAGCAGGCATGAATCCTGCGGCCCAGCTGGCGATTATCAGGCAGCTGAGCAGGCATGAATCCTGCGGCCCAGCTGGCGATTATCAGGCAGCTGAGCAGGCATGAATCCTGCGGCCCAGCTGGCGATTATCAGGCAGCTGAGCAGGCATGAATCCTGCGGCCCAGCTGGCGATTATCAGGCAGCTGAGCAGGCATGAATCCTGCGGCCCAGCTGGCGATTATCAGGCAGCTGAGCAGGCGCTGATCCCGCACCTCAGCAGGCACTGATCACGTGCCTGTCATGCAGTGATCAGGTGACTGAGAGGCGCTGATCATGTGACTGCTCATGTGCTGATCAGGTAGCTCTCCTGCACGGATCATGTGCCTCAGCAGGCAAGAATCAAGCAGCTGAGCAGGCATGAATCCTGCGGCCCAGCTGGCGATTATCAGGCAGCTGAGCAGGCATGAATCCTGCGGCCCAGCTGGCGATTATCAGGCAGCTGAGCAGGCATGAATCCTGCGGCCCAGCTGGCGATTATCAGGCAGCTGAGCAGGCATGAATCCTGCGGCCCAGCTGGCGATTATCAGGCAGCTGAGCAGGCATGAATCCTGCGGCCCAGCTGGCGATTATCAGGCAGCTGAGCAGGCATGAATCCTGCGGCCCAGCTGGCGATTATCAGGCAGCTGAGCAGGCATGAATCCTGCGGCCCAGCTGGCGATTATCAGGCAGCTGAGCAGGCATGAATCCTGCGGCCCAGCTGGCGATTATCAGGCAGCTGAGCAGGCATGAATCCTGCGGCCCAGCTGGCGATTATCAGGCAGCTGAGCAGGCATGAATCCTGCGGCCCAGCTGGCGATTATCAGGCAGCTGAGCAGGCATGAATCCTGCGGCCCAGCTGGCGATTATCAGGCAGCTGAGCAGGCGCTGATCCCGCACCTCAGCAGGCACTGATCACGTGGCTGTCATGCAGTGATCAGGTGACTGAGAGGCGCTGATCATGTGACTGCTCATGTGCTGATCAGGTAGCTCTCCTGCACGGATCATGTGCCTCAGCAGGCAAGAATCAAGCAGCTGAGCAGGCATGAATCCTGCGGCCCAGCTGGCGATTATCAGGCAGCTGAGCAGGCATGAATCCTGCGGCCCAGCTGGCGATTATCAGGCAGCTGAGCAGGCATGAATCCTGCGGCCCAGCTGGCGATTATCAGGCAGCTGAGCAGGCATGAATCCTGCGGCCCAGCTGGCGATTATCAGGCAGCTGAGCAGGCATGAATCCTGCGGCCCAGCTGGCGATTATCAGGCAGCTGAGCAGGCATGAATCCTGCGGCCCAGCTGGCGATTATCAGGCAGCTGAGCAGGCATGAATCCTGCGGCCCAGCTGGCGATTATCAGGCAGCTGAGCAGGCATGAATCCTGCGGCCCAGCTGGCGATTATCAGGCAGCTGAGCAGGCGCTGATCCCGCACCTCAGCAGGCACTGATCACGTGGCTGTCATGCAGTGATCAGGTGACTGAGAGGCGCTGATCATGTGACTGCTCATGTGCTGATCAGGTAGCTCTCCTGCACGGATCATGTGCCTCAGCAGGCAAGAATCAAGCAGCTGAGCAGGCATGAATCCTGCGGCCCAGCTGGCGATTATCAGGCAGCTGAGCAGGCATGAATCCTGCGGCCCAGCTGGCGATTATCAGGCAGCTGAGCAGGCATGAATCCTGCGGCCCAGCTGGCGATTATCAGGCAGCTGAGCAGGCATGAATCCTGCGGCCCAGCTGGCGATTATCAGGCAGCTGAGCAGGCATGAATCCTGCGGCCCAGCTGGCGATTATCAGGCAGCTGAGCAGGCATGAATCCTGCGGCCCAGCTGGCGATTATCAGGCAGCTGAGCAGGCATGAATCCTGCGGCCCAGCTGGCGATTATCAGGCAGCTGAGCAGGCATGAATCCTGCGGCCCAGCTGGCGATTATCAGGCAGCTGAGCAGGGCTGATCCCGCACCTCAGCAGGCACTGATCACGTGGCTGTCATGCAGTGATCAGGTGACTGAGAGGCGCTGATCATGTGACTGCTCATGTGCTGATCAGGTAGCTCTCCTGCACGGATCATGTGCCTCAGCAGGCAAGAATCAAGCAGCTGAGCAGGCATGAATCCTGCGGCCCAGCTGGCGATTATCAGGCAGCTGAGCAGGCATGAATCCTGCGGCCCAGCTGGCGATTATCAGGCAGCTGAGCAGGCGCTGATCCCGCACCTCAGCAGGCACTGATCACGTGCCTGTCATGCAGTGATCAGGTGACTGAGAGGCACTGATCATGTGACTGCTCATGTGCTGATCAGGTAGCTCTCCTGCACGGATCATGTGCCTCAGCAGGCAAGAATCAAGCAGCTGAGCAGGCATGAATCCTGCGGCCCAGCTGGCGATTATCAGGCAGCTGAGCAGGCATGAATCCTGCGGCCCAGCTGGCGATTATCAGGCAGCTGAGCAGGCATGAATCCTGCGGCCCAGCTGGCGATTATCAGGCAGCTGAGCAGGCATGAATCCTGCGGCCCAGCTGGCGATTATCAGGCAGCTGAGCAGGCATGAATCCTGCGGCCCAGCTGGCGATTATCAGGCAGCTGAGCAGGCATGAATCCTGCGGCCCAGCTGGCGATTATCAGGCAGCTGAGCAGGCATGAATCCTGCGGCCCAGCTGGCGATTATCAGGCAGCTGAGCAGGCGCTGATCCCGCACCTCAGCAGGCACTGATCACGTGGCTGTCATGCAGTGATCAGGTGACTGAGAGGCGCTGATCATGTGACTGCTCATGTGCTGATCAGGTAGCTCTCCTGCACGGATCATGTGCCTCAGCAGGCAAGAATCAAGCAGCTGAGCAGGCATGAATCCTGCGGCCCAGCTGGCGATTATCAGGCAGCTGAGCAGGCATGAATCCTGCGGCCCAGCTGGCGATTATCAGGCAGCTGAGCAGGCATGAATCCTGCGGCCCAGCTGGCGATTATCAGGCAGCTGAGCAGGCATGAATCCTGCGGCCCAGCTGGCGATTATCAGGCAGCTGAGCAGGCATGAATCCTGCGGCCCAGCTGGCGATTATCAGGCAGCTGAGCAGGCATGAATCCTGCGGCCCAGCTGGCGATTATCAGGCAGCTGAGCAGGCATGAATCCTGCGGCCCAGCTGGCGATTATCAGGCAGCTGAGCAGGCATGAATCCTGCGGCCCAGCTGGCGATTATCAGGCAGCTGAGCAGGCATGAATCCTGCGGCCCAGCTGGCGATTATCAGGCAGCTGAGCAGGCATGAATCCTGCGGCCCAGCTGGCGATTATCAGGCAGCTGAGCAGGCATGAATCCTGCGGCCCAGCTGGCGATTATCAGGCAGCTGAGCAGGCATGAATCCTGCGGCCCAGCTGGCGATTATCAGGCAGCTGAGCAGGCATGAATCCTGCGGCCCAGCTGGCGATTATCAGGCAGCTGAGCAGGCATGAATCCTGCGGCCCAGCTGGCGATTATCAGGCAGCTGAGCAGGCATGAATCCTGCGGCCCAGCTGGCGATTATCAGGCAGCTGAGCAGGCGCTGATCCCGCACCTCAGCAGGCACTGATCACGTGGCTGTCATGCAGTGATCAGGTGACTGAGAGGCGCTGATCATGTGACTGCTCATGTGCTGATCAGGTAGCTCTCCTGCACGGATCATGTGCCTCAGCAGGCAAGAATCAAGCAGCTGAGCAGGCATGAATCCTGCGGCCCAGCTGGCGATTATCAGGCAGCTGAGCAGGCATGAATCCTGCGGCCCAGCTGGCGATTATCAGGCAGCTGAGCAGGCATGAATCCTGCGGCCCAGCTGGCGATTATCAGGCAGCTGAGCAGGCATGAATCCTGCGGCCCAGCTGGCGATTATCAGGCAGCTGAGCAGGCATGAATCCTGCGGCCCAGCTGGCGATTATCAGGCAGCTGAGCAGGCATGAATCCTGCGGCCCAGCTGGCGATTATCAGGCAGCTGAGCAGGCGCTGATCCCGCACCTCAGCAGGCACTGATCACGTGGCTGTCATGCAGTGATCAGGTGACTGAGAGGCGCTGATCATGTGACTGCTCATGTGCTGATCAGGTAGCTCTCCTGCACGGATCATGTGCCTCAGCAGGCAAGAATCAAGCAGCTGAGCAGGCATGAATCCTGCGGCCCAGCTGGCGATTATCAGGCAGCTGAGCAGGCATGAATCCTGCGGCCCAGCTGGCGATTATCAGGCAGCTGAGCAGGCATGAATCCTGCGGCCCAGCTGGCGATTATCAGGCAGCTGAGCAGGCATGAATCCTGCGGCCCAGCTGGCGATTATCAGGCAGCTGAGCAGGCATGAATCCTGCGGCCCAGCTGGCGATTATCAGGCAGCTGAGCAGGCATGAATCCTGCGGCCCAGCTGGCGATTATCAGGCAGCTGAGCAGGCATGAATCCTGCGGCCCAGCTGGCGATTATCAGGCAGCTGAGCAGGCATGAATCCTGCGGCCCAGCTGGCGATTATCAGGCAGCTGAGCAGGCATGAATCCTGCGGCCCAGCTGGCGATTATCAGGCAGCTGAGCAGGCATGAATCCTGCGGCCCAGCTGGCGATTATCAGGCAGCTGAGCAGGCATGAATCCTGCGGCCCAGCTGGCGATTATCAGGCAGCTGAGCAGGCGCTGATCCCGCACCTCAGCAGGCACTGATCACGTGGCTGTCATGCAGTGATCAGGTGACTGAGAGGCGCTGATCATGTGACTGCTCATGTGCTGATCAGGTAGCTCTCCTGCACGGATCATGTGCCTCAGCAGGCAAGAATCAAGCAGCTGAGCAGGCATGAATCCTGCGGCCCAGCTGGCGATTATCAGGCAGCTGAGCAGGCATGAATCCTGCGGCCCAGCTGGCGATTATCAGGCAGCTGAGCAGGCATGAATCCTGCGGCCCAGCTGGCGATTATCAGGCAGCTGAGCAGGCATGAATCCTGCGGCCCAGCTGGCGATTATCAGGCAGCTGAGCAGGCATGAATCCTGCGGCCCAGCTGGCGATTATCAGGCAGCTGAGCAGGCATGAATCCTGCGGCCCAGCTGGCGATTATCAGGCAGCTGAGCAGGCATGAATCCTGCGGCCCAGCTGGCGATTATCAGGCAGCTGAGCAGGCATGAATCCTGCGGCCCAGCTGGCGATTATCAGGCAGCTGAGCAGGCGCTGATCCCGCACCTCAGCAGGCACTGATCACGTGGCTGTCATGCAGTGATCAGGTGACTGAGAGGCGCTGATCATGTGACTGCTCATGTGCTGATCAGGTAGCTCTCCTGCACGGATCATGTGCCTCAGCAGGCAAGAATCAAGCAGCTGAGCAGGCATGAATCCTGCGGCCCAGCTGGCGATTATCAGGCAGCTGAGCAGGCATGAATCCTGCGGCCCAGCTGGCGATTATCAGGCAGCTGAGCAGGCATGAATCCTGCGGCCCAGCTGGCGATTATCAGGCAGCTGAGCAGGCATGAATCCTGCGGCCCAGCTGGCGATTATCAGGCAGCTGAGCAGGCATGAATCCTGCGGCCCAGCTGGCGATTATCAGGCAGCTGAGCAGGCATGAATCCTGCGGCCCAGCTGGCGATTATCAGGCAGCTGAGCAGGCATGAATCCTGCGGCCCAGCTGGCGATTATCAGGCAGCTGAGCAGGCATGAATCCTGCGGCCCAGCTGGCGATTATCAGGCAGCTGAGCAGGCGCTGATCCCGCACCTCAGCAGGCACTGATCACGTGCCTGTCATGCAGTGATCAGGTGACTGAGAGGCGCTGATCATGTGACTGCTCATGTGCTGATCAGGTAGCTCTCCTGCACGGATCATGTGCCTCAGCAGGCAAGAATCAAGCAGCTGAGCAGGCATGAATCCTGCGGCCCAGCTGGCGATTATCAGGCAGCTGAGCAGGCATGAATCCTGCGGCCCAGCTGGCGATTATCAGGCAGCTGAGCAGGCATGAATCCTGCGGCCCAGCTGGCGATTATCAGGCAGCTGAGCAGGCATGAATCCTGCGGCCCAGCTGGCGATTATCAGGCAGCTGAGCAGGCATGAATCCTGCGGCCCAGCTGGCGATTATCAGGCAGCTGAGCAGGCATGAATCCTGCGGCCCAGCTGGCGATTATCAGGCAGCTGAGCAGGCATGAATCCTGCGGCCCAGCTGGCGATTATCAGGCAGCTGAGCAGGCATGAATCCTGCGGCCCAGCTGGCGATTATCAGGCAGCTGAGCAGGCATGAATCCTGCGGCCCAGCTGGCGATTATCAGGCAGCTGAGCAGGCGCTGATCCCGCACCTCAGCAGGCACTGATCACGTGGCTGTCATGCAGTGATCAGGTGACTGAGAGGCGCTGATCATGTGACTGCTCATGTGCTGATCAGGTAGCTCTCCTGCACGGATCATGTGCCTCAGCAGGCAAGAATCAAGCAGCTGAGCAGGCATGAATCCTGCGGCCCAGCTGGCGATTATCAGGCAGCTGAGCAGGCATGAATCCTGCGGCCCAGCTGGCGATTATCAGGCAGCTGAGCAGGCGCTGATCCCGCACCTCAGCAGGCACTGATCACGTGCCTGTCATGCAGTGATCAGGTGACTGAGAGGCACTGATCATGTGACTGCTCATGTGCTGATCAGGTAGCTCTCCTGCACGGATCATGTGCCTCAGCAGGCAAGAATCAAGCAGCTGAGCAGGCATGAATCCTGCGGCCCAGCTGGCGATTATCAGGCAGCTGAGCAGGCATGAATCCTGCGGCCCAGCTGGCGATTATCAGGCAGCTGAGCAGGCATGAATCCTGCGGCCCAGCTGGCGATTATCAGGCAGCTGAGCAGGCATGAATCCTGCGGCCCAGCTGGCGATTATCAGGCAGCTGAGCAGGCATGAATCCTGCGGCCCAGCTGGCGATTATCAGGCAGCTGAGCAGGCATGAATCCTGCGGCCCAGCTGGCGATTATCAGGCAGCTGAGCAGGCATGAATCCTGCGGCCCAGCTGGCGATTATCAGGCAGCTGAGCAGGCATGAATCCTGCGGCCCAGCTGGCGATTATCAGGCAGCTGAGCAGGCATGAATCCTGCGGCCCAGCTGGCGATTATCAGGCAGCTGAGCAGGCATGAATCCTGCGGCCCAGCTGGCGATTATCAGGCAGCTGAGCAGGCATGAATCCTGCGGCCCAGCTGGCGATTATCAGGCAGCTGAGCAGGCATGAATCCTGCGGCCCAGCTGGCGATTATCAGGCAGCTGAGCAGGCATGAATCCTGCGGCCCAGCTGGCGATTATCAGGCAGCTGAGCAGGCATGAATCCTGCGGCCCAGCTGGCGATTATCAGGCAGCTGAGCAGGCATGAATCCTGCGGCCCAGCTGGCGATTATCAGGCAGCTGAGCAGGCGCTGATCCCGCACCTCAGCAGGCACTGATCACGTGGCTGTCATGCAGTGATCAGGTGACTGAGAGGCGCTGATCATGTGACTGCTCATGTGCTGATCAGGTAGCTCTCCTGCACGGATCATGTGCCTCAGCAGGCAAGAATCAAGCAGCTGAGCAGGCATGAATCCTGCGGCCCAGCTGGCGATTATCAGGCAGCTGAGCAGGCATGAATCCTGCGGCCCAGCTGGCGATTATCAGGCAGCTGAGCAGGCATGAATCCTGCGGCCCAGCTGGCGATTATCAGGCAGCTGAGCAGGCATGAATCCTGCGGCCCAGCTGGCGATTATCAGGCAGCTGAGCAGGCATGAATCCTGCGGCCCAGCTGGCGATTATCAGGCAGCTGAGCAGGCATGAATCCTGCGGCCCAGCTGGCGATTATCAGGCAGCTGAGCAGGCGCTGATCCCGCACCTCAGCAGGCACTGATCACGTGGCTGTCATGCAGTGATCAGGTGACTGAGAGGCGCTGATCATGTGACTGCTCATGTGCTGATCAGGTAGCTCTCCTGCACGGATCATGTGCCTCAGCAGGCAAGAATCAAGCAGCTGAGCAGGCATGAATCCTGCGGCCCAGCTGGCGATTATCAGGCAGCTGAGCAGGCATGAATCCTGCGGCCCAGCTGGCGATTATCAGGCAGCTGAGCAGGCATGAATCCTGCGGCCCAGCTGGCGATTATCAGGCAGCTGAGCAGGCATGAATCCTGCGGCCCAGCTGGCGATTATCAGGCAGCTGAGCAGGCATGAATCCTGCGGCCCAGCTGGCGATTATCAGGCAGCTGAGCAGGCATGAATCCTGCGGCCCAGCTGGCGATTATCAGGCAGCTGAGCAGGCATGAATCCTGCGGCCCAGCTGGCGATTATCAGGCAGCTGAGCAGGCATGAATCCTGCGGCCCAGCTGGCGATTATCAGGCAGCTGAGCAGGCATGAATCCTGCGGCCCAGCTGGCGATTATCAGGCAGCTGAGCAGGCATGAATCCTGCGGCCCAGCTGGCGATTATCAGGCAGCTGAGCAGGCATGAATCCTGCGGCCCAGCTGGCGATTATCAGGCAGCTGAGCAGGCGCTGATCCCGCACCTCAGCAGGCACTGATCACGTGCCTGTCATGCAGTGATCAGGTGACTGAGAGGCACTGATCATGTGACTGCTCATGTGCTGATCAGGTAGCTCTCCTGCACGGATCATGTGCCTCAGCAGGCAAGAATCAAGCAGCTGAGCAGGCATGAATCCTGCGGCCCAGCTGGCGATTATCAGGCAGCTGAGCAGGCATGAATCCTGCGGCCCAGCTGGCGATTATCAGGCAGCTGAGCAGGCATGAATCCTGCGGCCCAGCTGGCGATTATCAGGCAGCTGAGCAGGCATGAATCCTGCGGCCCAGCTGGCGATTATCAGGCAGCTGAGCAGGCATGAATCCTGCGGCCCAGCTGGCGATTATCAGGCAGCTGAGCAGGCATGAATCCTGCGGCCCAGCTGGCGATTATCAGGCAGCTGAGCAGGCATGAATCCTGCGGCCCAGCTGGCGATTATCAGGCAGCTGAGCAGGCATGAATCCTGCGGCCCAGCTGGCGATTATCAGGCAGCTGAGCAGGCGCTGATCCCGCACCTCAGCAGGCACTGATCACGTGGCTGTCATGCAGTGATCAGGTGACTGAGAGGCGCTGATCATGTGACTGCTCATGTGCTGATCAGGTAGCTCTCCTGCACGGATCATGTGCCTCAGCAGGCAAGAATCAAGCAGCTGAGCAGGCATGAATCCTGCGGCCCAGCTGGCGATTATCAGGCAGCTGAGCAGGCATGAATCCTGCGGCCCAGCTGGCGATTATCAGGCAGCTGAGCAGGCATGAATCCTGCGGCCCAGCTGGCGATTATCAGGCAGCTGAGCAGGCATGAATCCTGCGGCCCAGCTGGCGATTATCAGGCAGCTGAGCAGGCATGAATCCTGCGGCCCAGCTGGCGATTATCAGGCAGCTGAGCAGGCATGAATCCTGCGGCCCAGCTGGCGATTATCAGGCAGCTGAGCAGGCATGAATCCTGCGGCCCAGCTGGCGATTATCAGGCAGCTGAGCAGGCATGAATCCTGCGGCCCAGCTGGCGATTATCAGGCAGCTGAGCAGGCGCTGATCCCGCACCTCAGCAGGCACTGATCACGTGGCTGTCATGCAGTGATCAGGTGACTGAGAGGCGCTGATCATGTGACTGCTCATGTGCTGATCAGGTAGCTCTCCTGCACGGATCATGTGCCTCAGCAGGCAAGAATCAAGCAGCTGAGCAGGCATGAATCCTGCGGCCCAGCTGGCGATTATCAGGCAGCTGAGCAGGCATGAATCCTGCGGCCCAGCTGGCGATTATCAGGCAGCTGAGCAGGCGCTGATCCCGCACCTCAGCAGGCACTGATCACGTGCCTGTCATGCAGTGATCAGGTGACTGAGAGGCACTGATCATGTGACTGCTCATGTGCTGATCAGGTAGCTCTCCTGCACGGATCATGTGCCTCAGCAGGCAAGAATCAAGCAGCTGAGCAGGCATGAATCCTGCGGCCCAGCTGGCGATTATCAGGCAGCTGAGCAGGCATGAATCCTGCGGCCCAGCTGGCGATTATCAGGCAGCTGAGCAGGCATGAATCCTGCGGCCCAGCTGGCGATTATCAGGCAGCTGAGCAGGCATGAATCCTGCGGCCCAGCTGGCGATTATCAGGCAGCTGAGCAGGCATGAATCCTGCGGCCCAGCTGGCGATTATCAGGCAGCTGAGCAGGCATGAATCCTGCGGCCCAGCTGGCGATTATCAGGCAGCTGAGCAGGCATGAATCCTGCGGCCCAGCTGGCGATTATCAGGCAGCTGAGCAGGCATGAATCCTGCGGCCCAGCTGGCGATTATCAGGCAGCTGAGCAGGCATGAATCCTGCGGCCCAGCTGGCGATTATCAGGCAGCTGAGCAGGCATGAATCCTGCGGCCCAGCTGGCGATTATCAGGCAGCTGAGCAGGCATGAATCCTGCGGCCCAGCTGGCGATTATCAGGCAGCTGAGCAGGCATGAATCCTGCGGCCCAGCTGGCGATTATCAGGCAGCTGAGCAGGCATGAATCCTGCGGCCCAGCTGGCGATTATCAGGCAGCTGAGCAGGCATGAATCCTGCGGCCCAGCTGGCGATTATCAGGCAGCTGAGCAGGCGCTGATCCCGCACCTCAGCAGGCACTGATCACGTGGCTGTCATGCAGTGATCAGGTGACTGAGAGGCGCTGATCATGTGACTGCTCATGTGCTGATCAGGTAGCTCTCCTGCACGGATCATGTGCCTCAGCAGGCAAGAATCAAGCAGCTGAGCAGGCATGAATCCTGCGGCCCAGCTGGCGATTATCAGGCAGCTGAGCAGGCATGAATCCTGCGGCCCAGCTGGCGATTATCAGGCAGCTGAGCAGGCATGAATCCTGCGGCCCAGCTGGCGATTATCAGGCAGCTGAGCAGGCATGAATCCTGCGGCCCAGCTGGCGATTATCAGGCAGCTGAGCAGGCATGAATCCTGCGGCCCAGCTGGCGATTATCAGGCAGCTGAGCAGGCATGAATCCTGCGGCCCAGCTGGCGATTATCAGGCAGCTGAGCAGGCGCTGATCCCGCACCTCAGCAGGCACTGATCACGTGCCTGTCATGCAGTGATCAGGTGACTGAGAGGCGCTGATCATGTGACTGCTCATGTGCTGATCAGGTAGCTCTCCTGCACGGATCATGTGCCTCAGCAGGCAAGAATCAAGCAGCTGAGCAGGCATGAATCCTGCGGCCCAGCTGGCGATTATCAGGCAGCTGAGCAGGCATGAATCCTGCGGCCCAGCTGGCGATTATCAGGCAGCTGAGCAGGCATGAATCCTGCGGCCCAGCTGGCGATTATCAGGCAGCTGAGCAGGCATGAATCCTGCGGCCCAGCTGGCGATTATCAGGCAGCTGAGCAGGCATGAATCCTGCGGCCCAGCTGGCGATTATCAGGCAGCTGAGCAGGCATGAATCCTGCGGCCCAGCTGGCGATTATCAGGCAGCTGAGCAGGCATGAATCCTGCGGCCCAGCTGGCGATTATCAGGCAGCTGAGCAGGCATGAATCCTGCGGCCCAGCTGGCGATTATCAGGCAGCTGAGCAGGCATGAATCCTGCGGCCCAGCTGGCGATTATCAGGCAGCTGAGCAGGCATGAATCCTGCGGCCCAGCTGGCGATTATCAGGCAGCTGAGCAGGCATGAATCCTGCGGCCCAGCTGGCGATTATCAGGCAGCTGAGCAGGCATGAATCCTGCGGCCCAGCTGGCGATTATCAGGCAGCTGAGCAGGCATGAATCCTGCGGCCCAGCTGGCGATTATCAGGCAGCTGAGCAGGCATGAATCCTGCGGCCCAGCTGGCGATTATCAGGCAGCTGAGCAGGCATGAATCCTGCGGCCCAGCTGGCGATTATCAGGCAGCTGAGCAGGCATGAATCCTGCGGCCCAGCTGGCGATTATCAGGCAGCTGAGCAGGCATGAATCCTGCGGCCCAGCTGGCGATTATCAGGCAGCTGAGCAGGCATGAATCCTGCGGCCCAGCTGGCGATTATCAGGCAGCTGAGCAGGCATGAATCCTGCGGCCCAGCTGGCGATTATCAGGCAGCTGAGCAGGCATGAATCCTGCGCAGCCTCAGCAGGCACTGATCACGTGGCTGTCATGCAGTGATCAGGTGACTGAGAGGCGCTGATCATGTGACTGCTCATGTGCTGATCAGGTAGCTCTCCTGCACGGATCATGTGCCTCAGCAGGCAAGAATCAAGCAGCTGAGCAGGCATGAATCCTGCGGCCCAGCTGGCGATTATCAGGCAGCTGAGCAGGCATGAATCCTGCGGCCCAGCTGGCGATTATCAGGCAGCTGAGCAGGCGCTGATCCCGCACCTCAGCAGGCACTGATCACGTGCCTGTCATGCAGTGATCAGGTGACTGAGAGGCGCTGATCATGTGACTGCTCATGTGCTGATCAGGTAGCTCTCCTGCACGGATCATGTGCCTCAGCAGGCAAGAATCAAGCAGCTGAGCAGGCATGAATCCTGCGGCCCAGCTGGCGATTATCAGGCAGCTGAGCAGGCATGAATCCTGCGGCCCAGCTGGCGATTATCAGGCAGCTGAGCAGGCATGAATCCTGCGGCCCAGCTGGCGATTATCAGGCAGCTGAGCAGGCATGAATCCTGCGGCCCAGCTGGCGATTATCAGGCAGCTGAGCAGGCATGAATCCTGCGGCCCAGCTGGCGATTATCAGGCAGCTGAGCAGGCATGAATCCTGCGGCCCAGCTGGCGATTATCAGGCAGCTGAGCAGGCATGAATCCTGCGGCCCAGCTGGCGATTATCAGGCAGCTGAGCAGGCATGAATCCTGCGGCCCAGCTGGCGATTATCAGGCAGCTGAGCAGGCATGAATCCTGCGGCCCAGCTGGCGATTATCAGGCAGCTGAGCAGGCATGAATCCTGCGGCCCAGCTGGCGATTATCAGGCAGCTGAGCAGGCATGAATCCTGCGGCCCAGCTGGCGATTATCAGGCAGCTGAGCAGGCATGAATCCTGCGGCCCAGCTGGCGATTATCAGGCAGCTGAGCAGGCATGAATCCTGCGGCCCAGCTGGCGATTATCAGGCAGCTGAGCAGGCATGAATCCTGCGGCCCAGCTGGCGATTATCAGGCAGCTGAGCAGGCGCTGATCCCGCACCTCAGCAGGCACTGATCACGTGGCTGTCATGCAGTGATCAGGTGACTGAGAGGCGCTGATCATGTGACTGCTCATGTGCTGATCAGGTAGCTCTCCTGCACGGATCATGTGCCTCAGCAGGCAAGAATCAAGCAGCTGAGCAGGCATGAATCCTGCGGCCCAGCTGGCGATTATCAGGCAGCTGAGCAGGCATGAATCCTGCGGCCCAGCTGGCGATTATCAGGCAGCTGAGCAGGCATGAATCCTGCGGCCCAGCTGGCGATTATCAGGCAGCTGAGCAGGCATGAATCCTGCGGCCCAGCTGGCGATTATCAGGCAGCTGAGCAGGCATGAATCCTGCGGCCCAGCTGGCGATTATCAGGCAGCTGAGCAGGCATGAATCCTGCGGCCCAGCTGGCGATTATCAGGCAGCTGAGCAGGCGCTGATCCCGCACCTCAGCAGGCACTGATCACGTGCCTGTCATGCAGTGATCAGGTGACTGAGAGGCGCTGATCATGTGACTGCTCATGTGCTGATCAGGTAGCTCTCCTGCACGGATCATGTGCCTCAGCAGGCAAGAATCAAGCAGCTGAGCAGGCATGAATCCTGCGGCCCAGCTGGCGATTATCAGGC
This sequence comes from Bos javanicus, assembly GCF_032452875.1. Taxonomy (NCBI): domain Eukaryota; kingdom Metazoa; phylum Chordata; class Mammalia; order Artiodactyla; family Bovidae; genus Bos; species Bos javanicus. The sequence continues at coordinate 79,524 of NW_026894278.1, read as the reverse complement.
AGCTGAGCAGGCATGAATCCTGCGGCCCAGCTGGCGATTATCAGGCAGCTGAGCAGGCATGAATCCTGCGGCCCAGCTGGCGATTATCAGGCAGCTGAGCAGGCATGAATCCTGCGGCCCAGCTGGCGATTATCAGGCAGCTGAGCAGGCATGAATCCTGCGGCCCAGCTGGCGATTATCAGGCAGCTGAGCAGGCATGAATCCTGCGGCCCAGCTGGCGATTATCAGGCAGCTGAGCAGGCATGAATCCTGCGGCCCAGCTGGCGATTATCAGGCAGCTGAGCAGGCATGAATCCTGCGGCCCAGCTGGCGATTATCAGGCAGCTGAGCAGGCATGAATCCTGCGGCCCAGCTGGCGATTATCAGGCAGCTGAGCAGGCATGAATCCTGCGGCCCAGCTGGCGATTATCAGGCAGCTGAGCAGGCATGAATCCTGCGGCCCAGCTGGCGATTATCAGGCAGCTGAGCAGGCATGAATCCTGCGGCCCAGCTGGCGATTATCAGGCAGCTGAGCAGGCATGAATCCTGCGGCCCAGCTGGCGATTATCAGGCAGCTGAGCAGGCATGAATCCTGCGGCCCAGCTGGCGATTATCAGGCAGCTGAGCAGGCGCTGATCCCGCACCTCAGCAGGCACTGATCACGTGCCTGTCATGCAGTGATCAGGTGACTGAGAGGCGCTGATCATGTGACTGCTCATGTGCTGATCAGGTAGCTCTCCTGCACGGATCATGTGCCTCAGCAGGCAAGAATCAAGCAGCTGAGCAGGCATGAATCCTGCGGCCCAGCTGGCGATTATCAGGCAGCTGAGCAGGCATGAATCCTGCGGCCCAGCTGGCGATTATCAGGCAGCTGAGCAGGCATGAATCCTGCGGCCCAGCTGGCGATTATCAGGCAGCTGAGCAGGCATGAATCCTGCGGCCCAGCTGGCGATTATCAGGCAGCTGAGCAGGCATGAATCCTGCGGCCCAGCTGGCGATTATCAGGCAGCTGAGCAGGCATGAATCCTGCGGCCCAGCTGGCGATTATCAGGCAGCTGAGCAGGCATGAATCCTGCGGCCCAGCTGGCGATTATCAGGCAGCTGAGCAGGCATGAATCCTGCGGCCCAGCTGGCGATTATCAGGCAGCTGAGCAGGCATGAATCCTGCGGCCCAGCTGGCGATTATCAGGCAGCTGAGCAGGCGCTGATCCCGCACCTCAGCAGGCACTGATCACGTGGCTGTCATGCAGTGATCAGGTGACTGAGAGGCGCTGATCATGTGACTGCTCATGTGCTGATCAGGTAGCTCTCCTGCACGGATCATGTGCCTCAGCAGGCAAGAATCAAGCAGCTGAGCAGGCATGAATCCTGCGGCCCAGCTGGCGATTATCAGGCAGCTGAGCAGGCATGAATCCTGCGGCCCAGCTGGCGATTATCAGGCAGCTGAGCAGGCATGAATCCTGCGGCCCAGCTGGCGATTATCAGGCAGCTGAGCAGGCATGAATCCTGCGGCCCAGCTGGCGATTATCAGGCAGCTGAGCAGGCATGAATCCTGCGGCCCAGCTGGCGATTATCAGGCAGCTGAGCAGGCATGAATCCTGCGGCCCAGCTGGCGATTATCAGGCAGCTGAGCAGGCATGAATCCTGCGGCCCAGCTGGCGATTATCAGGCAGCTGAGCAGGCATGAATCCTGCGGCCCAGCTGGCGATTATCAGGCAGCTGAGCAGGCATGAATCCTGCGGCCCAGCTGGCGATTATCAGGCAGCTGAGCAGCGCTGATCCCGCACCTCAGCAGGCACTGATCACGTGGCTGTCATGCAGTGATCAGGTGACTGAGAGGCGCTGATCATGTGACTGCTCATGTGCTGATCAGGTAGCTCTCCTGCACGGATCATGTGCCTCAGCAGGCAAGAATCAAGCAGCTGAGCAGGCATGAATCCTGCGGCCCAGCTGGCGATTATCAGGCAGCTGAGCAGGCATGAATCCTGCGGCCCAGCTGGCGATTATCAGGCAGGTGAGCAGGCGCTGATCCCGCACCTCAGCAGGCACTGATCACGTGCCTGTCATGCAGTGATCAGGTGACTGAGAGGCGCTGATCATGTGACTGCTCATGTGCTGATCAGGTAGCTCTCCTGCACGGATCATGTGCCTCAGCAGGCAAGAATCAAGCAGCTGAGCAGGCATGAATCCTGCGGCCCAGCTGGCGATTATCAGGCAGCTGAGCAGGCATGAATCCTGCGGCCCAGCTGGCGATTATCAGGCAGCTGAGCAGGCATGAATCCTGCGGCCCAGCTGGCGATTATCAGGCAGCTGAGCAGGCATGAATCCTGCGGCCCAGCTGGCGATTATCAGGCAGCTGAGCAGGCATGAATCCTGCGGCCCAGCTGGCGATTATCAGGCAGCTGAGCAGGCATGAATCCTGCGGCCCAGCTGGCGATTATCAGGCAGCTGAGCAGGCATGAATCCTGCGGCCCAGCTGGCGATTATCAGGCAGCTGAGCAGGCATGAATCCTGCGGCCCAGCTGGCGATTATCAGGCAGCTGAGCAGGCATGAATCCTGCGGCCCAGCTGGCGATTATCAGGCAGCTGAGCAGGCATGAATCCTGCGGCCCAGCTGGCGATTATCAGGCAGCTGAGCAGGCATGAATCCTGCGGCCCAGCTGGCGATTATCAGGCAGCTGAGCAGGCATGAATCCTGCGGCCCAGCTGGCGATTATCAGGCAGCTGAGCAGGCATGAATCCTGCGGCCCAGCTGGCGATTATCAGGCAGCTGAGCAGGCATGAATCCTGCGGCCCAGCTGGCGATTATCAGGCAGCTGAGCAGGCATGAATCCTGCGGCCCAGCTGGCGATTATCAGGCAGCTGAGCAGGCGCTGATCCCGCACCTCAGCAGGCACTGATCACGTGGCTGTCATGCAGTGATCAGGTGACTGAGAGGCGCTGATCATGTGACTGCTCATGTGCTGATCAGGTAGCTCTCCTGCACGGATCATGTGCCTCAGCAGGCAAGAATCAAGCAGCTGAGCAGGCATGAATCCTGCGGCCCAGCTGGCGATTATCAGGCAGCTGAGCAGGCATGAATCCTGCGGCCCAGCTGGCGATTATCAGGCAGCTGAGCAGGCATGAATCCTGCGGCCCAGCTGGCGATTATCAGGCAGCTGAGCAGGCATGAATCCTGCGGCCCAGCTGGCGATTATCAGGCAGCTGAGCAGGCATGAATCCTGCGGCCCAGCTGGCGATTATCAGGCAGCTGAGCAGGCATGAATCCTGCGGCCCAGCTGGCGATTATCAGGCAGCTGAGCAGGCGCTGATCCCGCACCTCAGCAGGCACTGATCACGTGGCTGTCATGCAGTGATCAGGTGACTGAGAGGCGCTGATCATGTGACTGCTCATGTGCTGATCAGGTAGCTCTCCTGCACGGATCATGTGCCTCAGCAGGCAAGAATCAAGCAGCTGAGCAGGCATGAATCCTGCGGCCCAGCTGGCGATTATCAGGCAGCTGAGCAGGCATGAATCCTGCGGCCCAGCTGGCGATTATCAGGCAGCTGAGCAGGCATGAATCCTGCGGCCCAGCTGGCGATTATCAGGCAGCTGAGCAGGCATGAATCCTGCGGCCCAGCTGGCGATTATCAGGCAGCTGAGCAGGCATGAATCCTGCGGCCCAGCTGGCGATTATCAGGCAGCTGAGCAGGCATGAATCCTGCGGCCCAGCTGGCGATTATCAGGCAGCTGAGCAGGCATGAATCCTGCGGCCCAGCTGGCGATTATCAGGCAGCTGAGCAGGCATGAATCCTGCGGCCCAGCTGGCGATTATCTGAGCAGGCATCCTGCGGCCCAGCTGGCGAGCAGGCAGGCATGAATCCTGCGCAGCCTCAGGCAGGCACTGATCATGGCTGTCATGCAGTGATCAGGTGACTGAGAGGCGCTGATCATGTGACTGCTCATGTGCTGATCAGGTAGCTCTGCTGCACGGATCATGTGCCTCAGCAGGCAAGAATCAAGCAGCTGAGCAGGCATGAATCCTGCGGCCCAGCTGGCGATTATCAGGCAGCTGAGCAGGCATGAATCCTGCGGCCCAGCTGGCGATTATCAGGCAGCTGAGCAGGCATGAATCCTGCGGCCCAGCTGGCGATTATCAGGCAGCTGAGCAGGCATGAATCCTGCGGCCCAGCTGGCGATTATCAGGCAGCTGAGCAGGCATGAATCCTGCGGCCCAGCTGGCGATTATCAGGCAGCTGAGCAGGCATGAATCCTGCGGCCCAGCTGGCGATTATCAGGCAGCTGAGCAGGCATGAATCCTGCGGCCCAGCTGGCGATTATCAGGCAGCTGAGCAGGCATGAATCCTGCGGCCCAGCTGGCGATTATCAGGCAGCTGAGCAGGCGCTGATCCCGCACCTCAGCAGGCACTGATCACGTGGCTGTCATGCAGTGATCAGGTGACTGAGAGGCGCTGATCATGTGACTGCTCATGTGCTGATCAGGTAGCTCTCCTGCACGGATCATGTGCCTCAGCAGGCAAGAATCAAGCAGCTGAGCAGGCATGAATCCTGCGGCCCAGCTGGCGATTATCAGGCAGCTGAGCAGGCATGAATCCTGCGGCCCAGCTGGCGATTATCAGGCAGCTGAGCAGGCATGAATCCTGCGGCCCAGCTGGCGATTATCAGGCAGCTGAGCAGGCATGAATCCTGCGGCCCAGCTGGCGATTATCAGGCAGCTGAGCAGGCATGAATCCTGCGGCCCAGCTGGCGATTATCAGGCAGCTGAGCAGGCATGAATCCTGCGGCCCAGCTGGCGATTATCAGGCAGCTGAGCAGGCATGAATCCTGCGGCCCAGCTGGCGATTATCAGGCAGCTGAGCAGGCATGAATCCTGCGGCCCAGCTGGCGATTATCAGGCAGCTGAGCAGGCGCTGATCCCGCACCTCAGCAGGCACTGATCACGTGGCTGTCATGCAGTGATCAGGTGACTGAGAGGCGCTGATCATGTGACTGCTCATGTGCTGATCAGGTAGCTCTCCTGCACGGATCATGTGCCTCAGCAGGCAAGAATCAAGCAGCTGAGCAGGCATGAATCCTGCGGCCCAGCTGGCGATTATCAGGCAGCTGAGCAGGCATGAATCCTGCGGCCCAGCTGGCGATTATCAGGCAGCTGAGCAGGCATGAATCCTGCGGCCCAGCTGGCGATTATCAGGCAGCTGAGCAGGCATGAATCCTGCGGCCCAGCTGGCGATTATCAGGCAGCTGAGCAGGCATGAATCCTGCGGCCCAGCTGGCGATTATCAGGCAGCTGAGCAGGCATGAATCCTGCGGCCCAGCTGGCGATTATCAGGCAGCTGAGCAGGCATGAATCCTGCGGCCCAGCTGGCGATTATCAGGCAGCTGAGCAGGCATGAATCCTGCGGCCCAGCTGGCGATTATCAGGCAGCTGAGCAGGCATGAATCCTGCGGCCCAGCTGGCGATTATCAGGCAGCTGAGCAGCGCTGATCCCGCACCTCAGCAGGCACTGATCACGTGGCTGTCATGCAGTGATCAGGTGACTGAGAGGCGCTGATCATGTGACTGCTCATGTGCTGATCAGGTAGCTCTCCTGCACGGATCATGTGCCTCAGCAGGCAAGAATCAAGCAGCTGAGCAGGCATGAATCCTGCGGCCCAGCTGGCGATTATCAGGCAGCTGAGCAGGCATGAATCCTGCGGCCCAGCTGGCGATTATCAGGCAGCTGAGCAGGCGCTGATGCCGCACCTAGCAGGCACTGATCACGTGCCTGTCATGCAGTGATCAGGTGACTGAGAGGCACTGATCATGTGACTGCTCATGTGCTGATCAGGTAGCTCTCCTGCACGGATCATGTGCCTCAGCAGGCAAGAATCAAGCAGCTGAGCAGGCATGAATCCTGCGGCCCAGCTGGCGATTATCAGGCAGCTGAGCAGGCATGAATCCTGCGGCCCAGCTGGCGATTATCAGGCAGCTGAGCAGGCATGAATCCTGCGGCCCAGCTGGCGATTATCAGGCAGCTGAGCAGGCATGAATCCTGCGGCCCAGCTGGCGATTATCAGGCAGCTGAGCAGGCATGAATCCTGCGGCCCAGCTGGCGATTATCAGGCAGCTGAGCAGGCATGAATCCTGCGGCCCAGCTGGCGATTATCAGGCAGCTGAGCAGGCATGAATCCTGCGGCCCAGCTGGCGATTATCAGGCAGCTGAGCAGGCATGAATCCTGCGGCCCAGCTGGCGATTATCAGGCAGCTGAGCAGGCATGAATCCTGCGGCCCAGCTGGCGATTATCAGGCAGCTGAGCAGGCATGAATCCTGCGGCCCAGCTGGCGATTATCAGGCAGCTGAGCAGGCATGAATCCTGCGGCCCAGCTGGCGATTATCAGGCAGCTGAGCAGGCATGAATCCTGCGGCCCAGCTGGCGATTATCAGGCAGCTGAGCAGGCATGAATCCTGCGGCCCAGCTGGCGATTATCAGGCAGCTGAGCAGGCATGAATCCTGCGGCCCAGCTGGCGATTATCAGGCAGCTGAGCAGGCGCTGATCCCGCACCTCAGCAGGCACTGATCACGTGGCTGTCATGCAGTGATCAGGTGACTGAGAGGCGCTGATCATGTGACTGCTCATGTGCTGATCAGGTAGCTCTCCTGCACGGATCATGTGCCTCAGCAGGCAAGAATCAAGCAGCTGAGCAGGCATGAATCCTGCGGCCCAGCTGGCGATTATCAGGCAGCTGAGCAGGCATGAATCCTGCGGCCCAGCTGGCGATTATCAGGCAGCTGAGCAGGCATGAATCCTGCGGCCCAGCTGGCGATTATCAGGCAGCTGAGCAGGCATGAATCCTGCGGCCCAGCTGGCGATTATCAGGCAGCTGAGCAGGCATGAATCCTGCGGCCCAGCTGGCGATTATCAGGCAGCTGAGCAGGCATGAATCCTGCGGCCCAGCTGGCGATTATCAGGCAGCTGAGCAGGCGCTGATCCCGCACCTCAGCAGGCACTGATCACGTGGCTGTCATGCAGTGATCAGGTGACTGAGAGGCGCTGATCATGTGACTGCTCATGTGCTGATCAGGTAGCTCTCCTGCACGGATCATGTGCCTCAGCAGGCAAGAATCAAGCAGCTGAGCAGGCATGAATCCTGCGGCCCAGCTGGCGATTATCAGGCAGCTGAGCAGGCATGAATCCTGCGGCCCAGCTGGCGATTATCAGGCAGCTGAGCAGGCATGAATCCTGCGGCCCAGCTGGCGATTATCAGGCAGCTGAGCAGGCATGAATCCTGCGGCCCAGCTGGCGATTATCAGGCAGCTGAGCAGGCATGAATCCTGCGGCCCAGCTGGCGATTATCAGGCAGCTGAGCAGGCATGAATCCTGCGGCCCAGCTGGCGATTATCAGGCAGCTGAGCAGGCATGAATCCTGCGGCCCAGCTGGCGATTATCAGGCAGCTGAGCAGGCATGAATCCTGCGGCCCAGCTGGCGATTATCAGGCAGCTGAGCAGGCATGAATCCTGCGGCCCAGCTGGCGATTATCAGGCAGCTGAGCAGGCATGAATCCTGCGGCCCAGCTGGCGATTATCAGGCAGCTGAGCAGGCATGAATCCTGCGGCCCAGCTGGCGATTATCAGGCAGCTGAGCAGGCATGAATCCTGCGGCCCAGCTGGCGATTATCAGGCAGCTGAGCAGGCATGAATCCTGCGGCCCAGCTGGCGATTATCAGGCAGCTGAGCAGGCATGAATCCTGCGGCCCAGCTGGCGATTATCAGGCAGCTGAGCAGGCGCTGATCCCGCACCTCAGCAGGCACTGATCACGTGCCTGTCATGCAGTGATCAGGTGACTGAGAGGCGCTGATCATGTGACTGCTCATGTGCTGATCAGGTAGCTCTCCTGCACGGATCATGTGCCTCAGCAGGCAAGAATCAAGCAGCTGAGCAGGCATGAATCCTGCGGCCCAGCTGGCGATTATCAGGCAGCTGAGCAGGCATGAATCCTGCGGCCCAGCTGGCGATTATCAGGCAGCTGAGCAGGCATGAATCCTGCGGCCCAGCTGGCGATTATCAGGCAGCTGAGCAGGCATGAATCCTGCGGCCCAGCTGGCGATTATCAGGCAGCTGAGCAGGCGCTGATCCCGCACCTCAGCAGGCACTGATCACGTGGCTGTCATGCAGTGATCAGGTGACTGAGAGGCGCTGATCATGTGACTGCTCATGTGCTGATCAGGTAGCTCTCCTGCACGGATCATGTGCCTCAGCAGGCAAGAATCAAGCAGCTGAGCAGGCATGAATCCTGCGGCCCAGCTGGCGATTATCAGGCAGCTGAGCAGGCATGAATCCTGCGGCCCAGCTGGCGATTATCAGGCAGCTGAGCAGGCATGAATCCTGCGGCCCAGCTGGCGATTATCAGGCAGCTGAGCAGGCATGAATCCTGCGGCCCAGCTGGCGATTATCAGGCAGCTGAGCAGGCATGAATCCTGCGGCCCAGCTGGCGATTATCAGGCAGCTGAGCAGGCATGAATCCTGCGGCCCAGCTGGCGATTATCAGGCAGCTGAGCAGGCATGAATCCTGCGGCCCAGCTGGCGATTATCAGGCAGCTGAGCAGGCATGAATCCTGCGGCCCAGCTGGCGATTATCAGGCAGCTGAGCAGGCATGAATCCTGCGGCCCAGCTGGCGATTATCAGGCAGCTGAGCAGGCATGAATCCTGCGGCCCAGCTGGCGATTATCAGGCAGCTGAGCAGGCATGAATCCTGCGGCCCAGCTGGCGATTATCAGGCAGCTGAGCAGGCATGAATCCTGCGGCCCAGCTGGCGATTATCAGGCAGGTGAGCAGGCGCTGATCCTGCACCTCAGCAGGCACTGATCACGTGCTGTCATGCAGTGATCAGGTGACTGAGAGGCGCTGATCATGTGACTGCTCATGTGCTGATCAGGTAGCTCTCCTGCACGGATCATGTGCCTCAGCAGGCAAGAATCAAGCAGCTGAGCAGGCATGAATCCTGCGGCCCAGCTGGCGATTATCAGGCAGCTGAGCAGGCATGAATCCTGCGGCCCAGCTGGCGATTATCAGGCAGCTGAGCAGGCATGAATCCTGCGGCCCAGCTGGCGATTATCAGGCAGCTGAGCAGGCATGAATCCTGCGGCCCAGCTGGCGATTATCAGGCAGCTGAGCAGGCATGAATCCTGCGGCCCAGCTGGCGATTATCAGGCAGCTGAGCAGGCATGAATCCTGCGGCCCAGCTGGCGATTATCAGGCAGCTGAGCAGGCATGAATCCTGCGGCCCAGCTGGCGATTATCAGGCAGCTGAGCAGGCATGAATCCTGCGGCCCAGCTGGCGATTATCAGGCAGCTGAGCAGGCGCTGATCCCGCACCTCAGCAGGCACTGATCACGTGGCTGTCATGCAGTGATCAGGTGACTGAGAGGCGCTGATCATGTGACTGCTCATGTGCTGATCAGGTAGCTCTCCTGCACAGATCATGTGCCTCAGCAGGCAAGAATCAAGCAGCTGAGCAGGCATGAATCCTGCGGCCCAGCTGGCGATTATCAGGCAGCTGAGCAGGCATGAATCCTGCGGCCCAGCTGGCGATTATCAGGCAGCTGAGCAGGCATGAATCCTGCGGCCCAGCTGGCGATTATCAGGCAGCTGAGCAGGCATGAATCCTGCGGCCCAGCTGGCGATTATCAGGCAGCTGAGCAGGCATGAATCCTGCGGCCCAGCTGGCGATTATCAGGCAGCTGAGCAGGCATGAATCCTGCGGCCCAGCTGGCGATTATCAGGCAGCTGAGCAGGCATGAATCCTGCGGCCCAGCTGGCGATTATCAGGCAGCTGAGCAGGCATGAATCCTGCGGCCCAGCTGGCGATTATCAGGCAGCTGAGCAGGCATGAATCCTGCGGCCCAGCTGGCGATTATCAGGCAGCTGAGCAGGCGGTGATCCCGCACCTCAGCTGGCACTGATCACGTGGCTGTCATGCAGTGATCAGGTGACTGAGAGGCGCTGATCAGGTGACTGCTCATGTGCTGATCAGGTAGCTCTCCTGCACGGATCATGTGCCTCAGCAGGCTAGAATCAAGCAGCTGAGCAGGCATGAATCCTGCGGCCCAGCTGGCGATTATCAGGCAGCTGAGCAGGCATGAATCCTGCGGCCCAGCTGGCGATTATCAGGCAGCTGAGCAGGCGCTGATGCCGCACCTCAGCAGGCACTGATCACGTGCCTGTCATGCAGTGATCAGGTGACTGAGAGGCACTGATCATGTGACTGCTCATGTGCTGATCAGGTGGCTCTCCTGCACGGATCATGTGCCTCAGCAGGCAAGAATCAAGCAGCTGAGCAGGCATGAATCCTGCGGCCCAGCTGGCGATTATCAGGCAGCTGAGCAGGCATGAATCCTGCGGCCCAGCTGGCGATTATCAGGCAGCTGAGCAGGCATGAATCCTGCGGCCCAGCTGGCGATTATCAGGCAGCTGAGCAGGCATGAATCCTGCGGCCCAGCTGGCGATTATCAGGCAGCTGAGCAGGCATGAATCCTGCGGCCCAGCTGGCGATTATCAGGCAGCTGAGCAGGCATGAATCCTGCGGCCCAGCTGGCGATTATCAGGCAGCTGAGCAGGCATGAATCCTGCGGCCCAGCTGGCGATTATCAGGCAGCTGAGCAGGCATGAATCCTGCGGCCCAGCTGGCGATTATCAGGCAGCTGAGCAGGCATGAATCCTGCGGCCCAGCTGGCGATTATCAGGCAGCTGAGCAGGCATGAATCCTGCGGCCCAGCTGGCGATTATCAGGCAGCTGAGCAGGCATGAATCCTGCGGCCCAGCTGGCGATTATCAGGCAGCTGAGCAGGCATGAATCCTGCGGCCCAGCTGGCGATTATCAGGCAGCTGAGCAGGCATGAATCCTGCGGCCCAGCTGGCGATTATCAGGCAGCTGAGCTGGCATGAATCCTGCGGCCCAGCTGGCGATTATCAGGCAGCTGAGCAGGCATGAATCCTGCGGCCCAGCTGGCGATTATCAGGCAGGTGAGCAGGCGCTGATCCAGCTCCTCAGCAGGCACTGATCACGTGGCTGTCAAGCAGTGATCAGGTGACTGAGAGGCGCTGATCATGTGACTGATCATGTGCTGATCAGGTAGCTCTCCTGCACGGATAATGTGCCTCAGCAGGCAAGAATCAAGCAGCTGAGCAGGCATGAATCCTGCGGCCCAGCTGGCGATTATCAGGCAGCTGAGCAGGCATGAATCCTGCGGCCCAGCTGGCGATTATCAGGCAGCTGAGCAGGCATGAATCCTGCGGCCCAGCTGGCGATTATCAGGCAGCTGAGCAGGCATGAATCCTGCGGCCCAGCTGGCGATTATCAGGCAGCTGAGCAGGCATGAATCCTGCGGCCCAGCTGGCGATTATCAGGCAGCTGAGCAGGCATGAATCCTGCGGCCCAGCTGGCGATTATCAGGCAGCTGAGCAGGCGATGATCCCGCACCTCAGCAGGCACTGATCACGTGGCTGTCATGCAGTGATCAGGTGACTGAGAGGCGCTGATCATGTGACTGATCATGTGCTGATCAGATAGCTCTCCTGCACGGATCATGTGCCTCAGCAGGCAAGAATCAAGCAGCTGAGCAGGCATGAATCCTGCGGCCCAGCTGGCGATTATCAGGCAGCTGAGCAGGCATGAATCCTGCGGCCCAGCTGGCGATTATCAGGCAGCTGAGCAGGCATGAATCCTGCGGCCCAGCTGGCGATTATCAGGCAGCTGAGCAGGCATGAATCCTGCGGCCCAGCTGGCGATTATCAGGCAGCTGAGCAGGCATGAATCCTGCGGCCCAGCTGGCGATTATCAGGCAGCTGAGCAGGCATGAATCCTGCGGCCCAGCTGGCGATTATCAGGCAGCTGAGCAGGCGCTGATCCCGCACCTCAGCAGGCACTGATCACGTGGCTGTCATGCAGTGATCAGGTGACTGAGAGGCGCTGATCATGTGACTGCTCATGTGCTGATCAGGTAGCTCTCCTGCACGGATCATGTGCCTCAGCAGGCAAGAATCAAGCAGCTGAGCAGGCATGAATCCTGCGGCCCAGCTGGCGATTATCAGGCAGCTGAGCAGGCATGAATCCTGCGGCCCAGCTGGCGATTATCAGGCAGCTGAGCAGGCATGAATCCTGCGGCCCAGCTGGCGATTATCAGGCAGCTGAGCAGGCATGAATCCTGCGGCCCAGCTGGCGATTATCAGGCAGCTGAGCAGGCATGAATCCTGCGGCCCAGCTGGCGATTATCAGGCAGCTGAGCAGGCATGAATCCTGCGGCCCAGCTGGCGATTATCAGGCAGCTGAGCAGGCATGAATCCTGCGGCCCAGCTGGCGATTATCAGGCAGCTGAGCAGGCATGAATCCTGCGGCCCAGCTGGCGATTATCAGGCAGCTGAGCAGGCATGAATCCTGCGGCCCAGCTGGCGATTATCAGGCAGCTGAGCAGGCATGAATCCTGCGGCCCAGCTGGCGATTATCAGGCAGCTGAGCAGGCATGAATCCTGCGGCCCAGCTGGCGATTATCAGGCAGCTGAGCAGGCATGAATCCTGCGGCCCAGCTGGCGATTATCAGGCAGGAGCAGGCGCTGATCCCGCACCTCAGCAGGCACTGATCACGTGGCTGTCATGCAGTGATCAGGTGACTGAGAGGCACTGATCATGTGACTGCTCATGTGCTGATCAGGTAGCTCTCCTGCACGGATCATGTGCCTCAGCAGGCAAGAATCAAGCAGCTGAGCAGGCATGAATCCTGCGGCCCAGCTGGCGATTATCAGGCAGCTGAGCAGGCATGAATCCTGCGGCCCAGCTGGCGATTATCAGGCAGCTGAGCAGGCATGAATCCTGCGGCCCAGCTGGCGATTATCAGGCAGCTGAGCAGGCATGAATCCTGCGGCCCAGCTGGCGATTATCAGGCAGCTGAGCAGGCATGAATCCTGCGGCCCAGCTGGCGATTATCAGGCAGCTGAGCAGGCATGAATCCTGCGGCCCAGCTGGCGATTATCAGGCAGCTGAGCAGGCATGAATCCTGCGGCCCAGCTGGCGATTATCAGGCAGCTGAGCAGGCATGAATCCTGCGGCCCAGCTGGCGATTATCAGGCAGCTGAGCAGGCGCTGATCCTGCACCTCAGCAGGCACTGATCACGTGGCTGTCATGCAGTGATCAGGTGACTGAGAGGCGCTGATCATGTGACTGCTCATGTGCTGATCAGGTAGCTCTCCTGCACAGATCATGTGCCTCAGCAGGCAAGAATCAAGCAGCTGAGCAGGCCTGAATCCTGCGGCCCAGCTGGCGATTATCAGGCAGCTGAGCAGGCATGAATCCAGCGGCCCAGCTGGCGATTATCAGGCAGCTGAGCAGGCATGAATCCTGCGGCCCAGCTGGCGATTATCAGGCAGCTGAGCAGGCATGAATCCTGCGGCCCAGCTGGCGATTATCAGGCAGCTGAGCAGGCATGAATCCTGCGGCCCAGCTGGCGATTATCAGGCAGCTGAGCAGGCATGAATCCAGCGGCCCAGCTGGCGATTATCAGGCAGCTGAGCAGGCATGAATCCTGCGGCCCAGCTGGCGATTATCAGGCAGCTGAGCAGGCATGAATCCTGCGGCCCAGCTGGCGATTATCAAGCAGGTGAGCAGGCGCTGATCCGGCACCGCAGCAGGCACTGATCACCTCCGGTCATGCAGTGATCAAGTGACTGAGAGGCGCTGATCATGTGACTGCTCATGTGCTGATCAGGTAGCTCTCCTGCACGGATCATGTGCCTCAGCAGGCAAGAATCAAGCAGCTGAGCAGGCATGAATCCTGCGGCCCAGCTGGCGATTATCAGGCAGCTGAGCAGGCATGAATCCTGCGGCCCAGCTGGCGATTATCAGGCAGCTGAGCAGGCATGAATCCTGCGGCCCAGCTGGCGATTATCAGGCAGCTGAGCAGGCATGAATCCTGCGGCCCAGCTGGCGATTATCAGGCAGCTGAGCAGGCATGAATCCTGCGGCCCAGCTGGCGATTATCAGGCAGCTGAGCAGGCATGAATCCTGCGGCCCAGCTGGCGATTATCAGGCAGCTGAGCAGGCATGAATCCTGCGGCCCAGCTGGCGATTATCAGGCAGCTGAGCAGGCATGAATCCTGCGGCCCAGCTGGCGATTATCAGGCAGCTGAGCAGGCATGAATCCTGCGGCCCAGCTGGCGATTATCAGGCAGCTGAGCAGCGCTGATCCCCACCTCAGCAGGCACTGATCACGTGGCTGTCATGCAGTGATCAGGTGACTGAGAGGCGCTGATCATGTGACTGATCATGTGCTGATCAGGTAGCTCTCCTGCACGGATCATGTGCCTCAGCAGGCAAGAATCAAGCAGCTGAGCAGGCATGAATCCTGCGGCCCAGCTGGCGATTATCAGGCAGCTGAGCAGGCATGAATCCTGCGGCCCAGCTGGCGATTATCAGGCAGCTGAGCAGGCGCTGATGCCGCACCTCAGCAGGCACTGATCACGTGCCTGTCATGCAGTGATCAGGTGACTGAGAGGCGCTGATCATGTGACTGCTCATGTGCTGATCAGGTAGCTCTCCTGCACGGATCATGTGCCTCAGCAGGCAAGAATCAAGCAGCTGAGCAGGCATGAATCCTGCGGCCCAGCTGGCGATTATCAGGCAGCTGAGCAGGCATGAATCCTGCGGCCCAGCTGGCGATTATCAGGCAGCTGAGCAGGCATGAATCCTGCGGCCCAGCTGGCGATTATCAGGCAGCTGAGCAGGCATGAATCCTGCGGCCCAGCTGGCGATTATCAGGCAGCTGAGCAGGCATGAATCCTGCGGCCCAGCTGGCGATTATCAGGCAGCTGAGCAGGCATGAATCCTGCGGCCCAGCTGGCGATTATCAGGCAGCTGAGCAGGCATGAATCCTGCGGCCCAGCTGGCGATTATCAGGCAGCTGAGCAGGCATGAATCCTGCGGCCCAGCTGGCGATTATCAGGCAGCTGAGCAGGCATGAATCCTGCGGCCCAGCTGGCGATTATCAGGCAGCTGAGCAGGCATGAATCCTGCGGCCCAGCTGGCGATTATCAGGCAGCTGAGCAGGCATGAATCCTGCGGCCCAGCTGGCGATTATCAGGCAGCTGAGCAGGCATGAATCCTGCGGCCCAGCTGGCGATTATCAGGCAGCTGAGCAGGCATGAATCCTGCGGCCCAGCTGGCGATTATCAGGCAGCTGAGCAGGCATGAATCCTGCGGCCCAGCTGGCGATTATCAGGCAGCTGAGCAGGCATGAATCCTGCGGCCCAGCTGGCGATTATCAGGCAGCTGAGCAGGCATGAATCCTGCGGCCCAGCTGGCGATTATCAGGCAGCTGAGCAGGCATGAATCCTGCGGCCCAGCTGGCGATTATCAGGCAGCTGAGCAGGCATGAATCCTGCGGCCCAGCTGGCGATTATCAGGCAGCTGAGCAGGCATGAATCCTGCGGCCCAGCTGGCGATTATCAGGCAGCTGAGCAGGCATGAATCCTGCGGCCCAGCTGGCGATTATCAGGCAGCTGAGCAGGCATGAATCCTGCGGCCCAGCTGGCGATTATCAGGCAGGTGAGCAGGCGCTGATCCCGCACCTCAGCAGGCACTGATCACGTGGCTGTCATGCAGTGATCAGGTGACTGAGAGGCGCTGATCATGTGACTGCTCATGTGCTGATCAGGTAGCTCTCCTGCACGGATCATGTGCCTCAGCAGGCAAGAATCAAGCAGCTGAGCAGGCATGAATCCTGCGGCCCAGCTGGCGATTATCAGGCAGCTGAGCAGGCATGAATCCTGCGGCCCAGCTGGCGATTATCAGGCAGCTGAGCAGGCATGAATCCTGCGGCCCAGCTGGCGATTATCAGGCAGCTGAGCAGGCATGAATCCTGCGGCCCAGCTGGCGATTATCAGGCAGCTGAGCAGGCATGAATCCTGCGGCCCAGCTGGCGATTATCAGGCAGCTGAGCAGGCATGATCCCGCACCTCAGCAGGCACTGATCACGTGGCTGTCATGCAGTGATCAGGTGACTGAGAGGCGCTGATCATGTGACTGCTCATGTGCTGATCAGGTAGCTCTCCTGCACGGATCATGTGCCTCAGCAGGCAAGAATCAAGCAGCTGAGCAGGCATGAATCCTGCGGCCCAGCTGGCGATTATCAGGCAGCTGAGCAGGCATGAATCCTGCGGCCCAGCTGGCGATTATCAGGCAGCTGAGCAGGCATGAATCCTGCGGCCCAGCTGGCGATTATCAGGCAGCTGAGCAGGCATGAATCCTGCGGCCCAGCTGGCGATTATCAGGCAGCTGAGCAGGCATGAATCCTGCGGCCCAGCTGGCGATTATCAGGCAGCTGAGCAGGCGCTGATCCCGCACCTCAGCAGGCACTGATCACGTGGCTGTCATGCAGTGATCAGGTGACTGAGAGGCGCTGATCATGTGACTGCTCATGTGCTGATCAGGTAGCTCTCCTGCACAGATCATGTGCCTCAGCAGGCAAGAATCAAGCAGCTGAGCAGGCATGAATCCTGCGGCCCAGCTGGCGATTATCAGGCAGCTGAGCAGGCATGAATCCTGCGGCCCAGCTGGCGATTATCAGGCAGCTGAGCAGGCATGAATCCTGCGGCCCAGCTGGCGATTATCAGGCAGCTGAGCAGGCATGAATCCTGCGGCCCAGCTGGCGATTATCAGGCAGCTGAGCAGGCATGAATCCTGCGGCCCAGCTGGCGATTATCAGGCAGCTGAGCAGGCATGAATCCTGCGGCCCAGCTGGCGATTATCAGGCAGCTGAGCAGGCATGAATCCTGCGGCCCAGCTGGCGATTATCAGGCAGCTGAGCAGGCATGAATCCTGCGGCCCAGCTGGCGATTATCAGGCAGCTGAGCAGGCATGAATCCTGCGGCCCAGCTGGCGATTATCAGGCAGCTGAGCAGGCGCTGATCCCGCACCTCAGCAGGCACTGATCACGTGGCTGTCATGCAGTGATCAGGTGACTGAGAGGCGCTGATCATGTGACTGCTCATGTGCTGATCAGGTAGCTCTCCTGCACGGATCATGTGCCTCAGCAGGCAAGAATCAAGCAGCTGAGCAGGCATGAATCCTGCGGCCCAGCTGGCGATTATCAGGCAGCTGAGCAGGCATGAATCCTGCGGCCCAGCTGGCGATTATCAGGCAGCTGAGCAGGCATGAATCCTGCGGCCCAGCTGGCGATTATCAGGCAGCTGAGCAGGCATGAATCCTGCGGCCCAGCTGGCGATTATCAGGCAGCTGAGCAGGCATGAATCCTGCGGCCCAGCTGGCGATTATCAGGCAGCTGAGCAGGCATGAATCCTGCGGCCCAGCTGGCGATTATCAGGCAGCTGAGCAGGCATGAATCCTGCGGCCCAGCTGGCGATTATCAGGCAGCTGAGCAGGCATGAATCCTGCGGCCCAGCTGGCGATTATCAGGCAGCTGAGCAGGCATGAATCCTGCGGCCCAGCTGGCGATTATCAGGCAGCTGAGCAGGCATGAATCCTGCGGCCCAGCTGGCGATTATCAGGCAGCTGAGCAGGCATGAATCCTGCGGCCCAGCTGGCGATTATCAGGCAGCTGAGCAGGCATGAATCCTGCGGCCCAGCTGGCGATTATCAGGCAGCTGAGCAGGCATGAATCCTGCGGCCCAGCTGGCGATTATCAGGCAGCTGAGCAGGCATGAATCCTGCGGCCCAGCTGGCGATTATCAGGCAGCTGAGCAGGCGCTGATCCCGCACCTCAGCAGGCACTGATCACGTGGCTGTCATGCAGTGATCAGGTGACTGAGAGGCGCTGATCATGTGACTGCTCATGTGCTGATCAGGTAGCTCTCCTGCACGGATCATGTGCCTCAGCAGGCAAGAATCAAGCAGCTGAGCAGGCATGAATCCTGCGGCCCAGCTGGCGATTATCAGGCAGCTGAGCAGGCATGAATCCTGCGGCCCAGCTGGCGATTATCAGGCAGCTGAGCAGGCATGAATCCTGCGGCCCAGCTGGCGATTATCAGGCAGCTGAGCAGGCATGAATCCTGCGGCCCAGCTGGCGATTATCAGGCAGCTGAGCAGGCATGAATCCTGCGGCCCAGCTGGCGATTATCAGGCAGCTGAGCAGGCATGAATCCTGCGGCCCAGCTGGCGATTATCAGGCAGCTGAGCAGGCATGAATCCTGCGGCCCAGCTGGCGATTATCAGGCAGCTGAGCAGGCATGAATCCTGCGGCCCAGCTGGCGATTATCAGGCAGCTGAGCAGGCATGATCCCGCACCTCAGCAGGCACTGATCACGTGGCTGTCATGCAGTGATCAGGTGACTGAGAGGCGCTGATCATGTGACTGCTCATGTGCTGATCAGGTAGCTCTCCTGCACGGATCATGTGCCTCAGCAGGCAAGAATCAAGCAGCTGAGCAGGCATGAATCCTGCGGCCCAGCTGGCGATTATCAGGCAGCTGAGCAGGCATGAATCCTGCGGCCCAGCTGGCGATTATCAGGCAGCTGAGCAGGCATGAATCCTGCGGCCCAGCTGGCGATTATCAGGCAGCTGAGCAGGCATGAATCCTGCGGCCCAGCTGGCGATTATCAGGCAGCTGAGCAGGCATGAATCCTGCGGCCCAGCTGGCGATTATCAGGCAGCTGAGCAGGCATGAATCCTGCGGCCCAGCTGGCGATTATCAGGCAGCTGAGCAGGCATGAATCCTGCGGCCCAGCTGGCGATTATCAGGCAGGTGAGCAGGCGCTGATCCCGCACCTCAGCAGGCACTGATCACGTGGCTGTCATGCAGTGATCAGGTGACTGAGAGGCGCTGATCATGTGACTGCTCATGTGCTGATCAGGTAGCTCTCCTGCACGGATCATGTGCCTCAGCAGGCAAGAATCAAGCAGCTGAGCAGGCATGAATCCTGCGGCCCAGCTGGCGATTATCAGGCAGCTGAGCAGGCATGAATCCTGCGGCCCAGCTGGCGATTATCAGGCAGCTGAGCAGGCATGAATCCTGCGGCCCAGCTGGCGATTATCAGGCAGCTGAGCAGGCATGAATCCTGCGGCCCAGCTGGCGATTATCAGGCAGCTGAGCAGGCATGAATCCTGCGGCCCAGCTGGCGATTATCAGGCAGCTGAGCAGGCATGAATCCTGCGGCCCAGCTGGCGATTATCAGGCAGCTGAGCAGGCATGAATCCTGCGGCCCAGCTGGCGATTATCAGGCAGCTGAGCAGGCGATGATCCCGCACCTCAGCAGGCACTGATCACGTGGCTGTCATGCAGTGATCAGGTGACTGAGAGGCGCTGATCATGTGACTGATCATGTGCTGATCAGGTAGCTCTCCTGCACGGATCATGTGCCTCAGCAGGCAAGAATCAAGCAGCTGAGCAGGCATGAATCCTGCGGCCCAGCTGGCGATTATCAGGCAGCTGAGCAGGCATGAATCCTGCGGCCCAGCTGGCGATTATCAGGCAGCTGAGCAGGCATGAATCCTGCGGCCCAGCTGGCGATTATCAGGCAGCTGAGCAGGCATGAATCCTGCGGCCCAGCTGGCGATTATCAGGCAGCTGAGCAGGCATGAATCCTGCGGCCCAGCTGGCGATTATCAGGCAGCTGAGCAGGCATGAATCCTGCGGCCCAGCTGGCGATTATCAGGCAGCTGAGCAGGCATGATCCCGCACCTCAGCAGGCACTGATCACGGCTGTCATGCAGTGATCAGGTGACTGAGAGGCGCTGATCATGTGACTGCTCATGTGCTGATCAGGTAGCTCTCCTGCACAGATCATGTGCCTCAGCAGGCAAGAATCAAGCAGCTGAGCAGGCATGAATCCTGCGGCCCAGCTGGCGATTATCAGGCAGCTGAGCAGGCATGAATCCTGCGGCCCAGCTGGCGATTATCAGGCAGCTGAGCAGGCATGAATCCTGCGGCCCAGCTGGCGATTATCAGGCAGCTGAGCAGGCATGAATCCTGCGGCCCAGCTGGCGATTATCAGGCAGCTGAGCAGGCATGAATCCTGCGGCCCAGCTGGCGATTATCAGGCAGCTGAGCAGGCATGAATCCTGCGGCCCAGCTGGCGATTATCAGGCAGCTGAGCAGGCATGAATCCTGCGGCCCAGCTGGCGATTATCAGGCAGCTGAGCAGCGCTGATCCCGCACCTCAGCAGGCACTGATCACGTGGCTGTCATGCAGTGATCAGGTGACTGAGAGGCGCTGATCATGTGACTGATCATGTGCTGATCAGGTAGCTCTCCTGCACGGATCATGTGCCTCAGCAGGCAAGAATCAAGCAGCTGAGCAGGCATGAATCCTGCGGCCCAGCTGGCGATTATCAGGCAGCTGAGCAGGCATGAATCCTGCGGCCCAGCTGGCGATTATCAGGCAGCTGAGCAGGCTGATCCCGCACCTCAGCAGGCACTGATCACGTGGCTGTCATGCAGTGATCAGGTGACTGAGAGGCGCTGATCATGTGACTGATCATGTGCTGATCAGGTAGCTCTGCTGCACAGATCCTGTGCCTCAGCAGGCAAGAATCAAGCAGCTGAGCAGGCATGAATCCTGCGGCCCAGCTGGCGATTATCAGGCAGCTGAGCAGGCATGAATCCTGCGGCCCAGCTGGCGATTATCAGGCAGCTGAGCAGGCATGATCCCGCACCTCAGCAGGCACTGATCACGTGGCTGTCATGCAGTGATCAGGTGACTGAGAGGCGCTGATCATGTGACTGCTCATGTGCTGATCAGGTAGCTCTCCTGCACGGATCATGTGCCTCAGCAGGCAAGAATCAAGCAGCTGAGCAGGCATGAATCCTGCGGCCCAGCTGGCGATTATCAGGCAGCTGAGCAGGCATGAATCCTGCGGCCCAGCTGGCGATTATCAGGCAGCTGAGCAGGCATGAATCCTGCGGCCCAGCTGGCGATTATCAGGCAGCTGAGCAGGCATGAATCCTGCGGCCCAGCTGGCGATTATCAGGCAGCTGAGCAGGCATGAATCCTGCGGCCCAGCTGGCGATTATCAGGCAGCTGAGCAGGCATGAATCCTGCGGCCCAGCTGGCGATTATCAGGCAGCTGAGCAGGCATGAATCCTGCGGCCCAGCTGGCGATTATCAGGCAGCTGAGCAGGCATGAATCCTGCGGCCCAGCTGGCGATTATCAGGCAGCTGAGCAGGCATGAATCCTGCGGCCCAGCTGGCGATTATCAGGCAGCTGAGCAGGCTGATCCCGCACCTCAGCAGGCACTGATCACGTGGCTGTCATGCAGTGATCAGGTGACTGAGAGGCGCTGATCATGTGACTGCTCATGTGCTGATCAGGTAGCTCTCCTGCACGGATCATGTGCCTCAGCAGGCAAGAATCAAGCAGCTGAGCAGGCATGAATCCTGCGGCCCAGCTGGCGATTATCAGGCAGCTGAGCAGGCATGAATCCTGCGGCCCAGCTGGCGATTATCAGGCAGCTGAGCAGGCATGAATCCTGCGGCCCAGCTGGCGATTATCAGGCAGCTGAGCAGGCATGAATCCTGCGGCCCAGCTGGCGATTATCAGGCAGCTGAGCAGGCATGAATCCTGCGGCCCAGCTGGCGATTATCAGGCAGCTGAGCAGGCATGAATCCTGCGGCCCAGCTGGCGATTATCAGGCAGCTGAGCAGGCATGAATCCTGCGGCCCAGCTGGCGATTATCAGGCAGCTGAGCAGGCATGAATCCTGCGGCCCAGCTGGCGATTATCAGGCAGCTGAGCAGGCATGAATCCTGCGGCCCAGCTGGCGATTATCAGGCAGCTGAGCAGGCATGAATCCTGCGGCCCAGCTGGCGATTATCAGGCAGCTGAGCAGGCATGAATCCTGCGGCCCAGCTGGCGATTATCAGGCAGCTGAGCAGGCATGAATCCTGCGGCCCAGCTGGCGATTATCAGGCAGCTGAGCAGGCGCTGATCCCGCACCTCAGCAGGCACTGATCACGTGGCTGTCATGCAGTGATCAGGTGACTGAGAGGCGCTGATCATGTGACTGCTCATGTGCTGATCAGGTAGCTCTGCTGCACAGATCATGTGCCTCAGCAGGCAAGAATCAAGCAGCTGAGCAGGCATGAATCCTGCGGCCCAGCTGGCGATTATCAGGCAGCTGAGCAGGCATGAATCCTGCGGCCCAGCTGGCGATTATCAGGCAGCTGAGCAGGCATGAATCCTGCGGCCCAGCTGGCGATTATCAGGCAGCTGAGCAGGCATGAATCCTGCGGCCCAGCTGGCGATTATCAGGCAGCTGAGCAGGCATGAATCCTGCGGCCCAGCTGGCGATTATCAGGCAGCTGAGCAGGCATGAATCCTGCGGCCCAGCTGGCGATTATCAGGCAGCTGAGCAGGCATGAATCCTGCGGCCCAGCTGGCGATTATCAGGCAGCTGAGCAGGCATGAATCCTGCGGCCCAGCTGGCGATTATCAGGCAGCTGAGCAGGCGCTGATCCCGCACCTCAGCAGGCACTGATCACGTGCCTGTCATGCAGTGATCAGGTGACTGAGAGGCGCTGATCATGTGACTGCTCATGTGCTGATCAGGTAGCTCTCCTGCACGGATCATGTGCCTCAGCAGGCAAGAATCAAGCAGCTGAGCAGGCATGAATCCTGCGGCCCAGCTGGCGATTATCAGGCAGCTGAGCAGGCATGAATCCTGCGGCCCAGCTGGCGATTATCAGGCAGCTGAGCAGGCATGAATCCTGCGGCCCAGCTGGCGATTATCAGGCAGCTGAGCAGGCATGAATCCTGCGGCCCAGCTGGCGATTATCAGGCAGCTGAGCAGGCATGAATCCTGCGGCCCAGCTGGCGATTATCAGGCAGCTGAGCAGGCATGAATCCTGCGGCCCAGCTGGCGATTATCAGGCAGCTGAGCAGGCATGAATCCTGCGGCCCAGCTGGCGATTATCAGGCAGCTGAGCAGGCATGAATCCTGCGGCCCAGCTGGCGATTATCAGGCAGCTGAGCAGGCATGAATCCTGCGGCCCAGCTGGCGATTATCAGGCAGCTGAGCAGGCATGAATCCTGCGGCCCAGCTGGCGATTATCAGGCAGCTGAGCAGGCATGAATCCTGCGGCCCAGCTGGCGATTATCAGGCAGCTGAGCAGGCATGAATCCTGCGGCCCAGCTGGCGATTATCAGGCAGCTGAGCAGGCATGAATCCTGCGGCCCAGCTGGCGATTATCAGGCAGCTGAGCAGGCATGAATCCTGCGGCCCAGCTGGCGATTATCAGGCAGCTGAGCAGGCATGAATCCTGCGGCCCAGCTGGCGATTATCAGGCAGCTGAGCAGGCGCTGATCCCGCACCTCAGCAGGCACTGATCACGTGCCTGTCATGCAGTGATCAGGTGACTGAGAGGCGCTGATCATGTGACTGCTCATGTGCTGATCAGGTAGCTCTCCTGCACGGATCATGTGCCTCAGCAGGCAAGAATCAAGCAGCTGAGCAGGCATGAATCCTGCGGCCCAGCTGGCGATTATCAGGCAGCTGAGCAGGCATGAATCCTGCGGCCCAGCTGGCGATTATCAGGCAGCTGAGCAGGCATGAATCCTGCGGCCCAGCTGGCGATTATCAGGCAGCTGAGCAGGCATGAATCCTGCGGCCCAGCTGGCGATTATCAGGCAGCTGAGCAGGCATGAATCCTGCGGCCCAGCTGGCGATTATCAGGCAGCTGAGCAGGCATGAATCCTGCGGCCCAGCTGGCGATTATCAGGCAGCTGAGCAGGCATGAATCCTGCGGCCCAGCTGGCGATTATCAGGCAGCTGAGCAGGCATGAATCCTGCGGCCCAGCTGGCGATTATCAGGCAGCTGAGCAGGCATGAATCCTGCGGCCCAGCTGGCGATTATCAGGCAGCTGAGCAGGCGCTGATCCCGCACCTCAGCAGGCACTGATCACGTGCCTGTCATGCAGTGATCAGGTGACTGAGAGGCGCTGATCATGTGACTGCTCATGTGCTGATCAGGTAGCTCTCCTGCACGGATCATGTGCCTCAGCAGGCAAGAATCAAGCAGCTGAGCAGGCATGAATCCTGCGGCCCAGCTGGCGATTATCAGGCAGCTGAGCAGGCATGAATCCTGCGGCCCAGCTGGCGATTATCAGGCAGCTGAGCAGGCATGAATCCTGCGGCCCAGCTGGCGATTATCAGGCAGCTGAGCAGGCATGAATCCTGCGGCCCAGCTGGCGATTATCAGGCAGCTGAGCAGGCATGAATCCTGCGGCCCAGCTGGCGATTATCAGGCAGCTGAGCAGGCATGAATCCTGCGGCCCAGCTGGCGATTATCAGGCAGCTGAGCAGGCATGAATCCTGCGGCCCAGCTGGCGATTATCAGGCAGCTGAGCAGGCATGAATCCTGCGGCCCAGCTGGCGATTATCAGGCAGCTGAGCAGGCATGAATCCTGCGGCCCAGCTGGCGATTATCAGGCAGCTGAGCAGCTGATCCCGCACCTCAGCAGGCACTGATCACGTGGCTGTCATGCAGTGATCAGGTGACTGAGAGGCGCTGATCATGTGACTGATCATGTGCTGATCAGGTAGCTCTCCTGCACGGATCATGTGCCTCAGCAGGCAAGAATCAAGCAGCTGAGCAGGCATGAATCCTGCGGCCCAGCTGGCGATTATCAGGCAGCTGAGCAGGCATGAATCCTGCGGCCCAGCTGGCGATTATCAGGCAGCTGAGCAGGCGCTGATCCCGCACCTCAGCAGGCACTGATCACGTGCCTGTCATGCAGTGATCAGGTGACTGAGAGGCACTGATCATGTGACTGCTCATGTGCTGATCAGGTAGCTCTCCTGCACGGATCATGTGCCTCAGCAGGCAAGAATCAAGCAGCTGAGCAGGCATGAATCCTGCGGCCCAGCTGGCGATTATCAGGCAGCTGAGCAGGCATGAATCCTGCGGCCCAGCTGGCGATTATCAGGCAGCTGAGCAGGCATGAATCCTGCGGCCCAGCTGGCGATTATCAGGCAGCTGAGCAGGCATGAATCCTGCGGCCCAGCTGGCGATTATCAGGCAGCTGAGCAGGCATGAATCCTGCGGCCCAGCTGGCGATTATCAGGCAGCTGAGCAGGCATGAATCCTGCGGCCCAGCTGGCGATTATCAGGCAGCTGAGCAGGCATGAATCCTGCGGCCCAGCTGGCGATTATCAGGCAGCTGAGCAGGCATGAATCCTGCGGCCCAGCTGGCGATTATCAGGCAGCTGAGCAGGCATGAATCCTGCGGCCCAGCTGGCGATTATCAGGCAGCTGAGCAGGCATGAATCCTGCGGCCCAGCTGGCGATTATCAGGCAGCTGAGCAGGCATGAATCCTGCGGCCCAGCTGGCGATTATCAGGCAGCTGAGCAGGCATGAATCCTGCGGCCCAGCTGGCGATTATCAGGCAGCTGAGCAGGCATGAATCCTGCGGCCCAGCTGGCGATTATCAGGCAGCTGAGCAGGCATGAATCCTGCGGCCCAGCTGGCGATTATCAGGCAGCTGAGCAGGCATGAATCCTGCGGCCCAGCTGGCGATTATCAGGCAGCTGAGCAGGCGCTGATCCCGCACCTCAGCAGGCACTGATCACGTGGCTGTCATGCAGTGATCAGGTGACTGAGAGGCGCTGATCATGTGACTGCTCATGTGCTGATCAGGTAGCTCTCCTGCACAGATCATGTGCCTCAGCAGGCAAGAATCAAGCAGCTGAGCAGGCATGAATCCTGCGGCCCAGCTGGCGATTATCAGGCAGCTGAGCAGGCATGAATCCTGCGGCCCAGCTGGCGATTATCAGGCAGCTGAGCAGGCATGAATCCTGCGGCCCAGCTGGCGATTATCAGGCAGCTGAGCAGGCATGAATCCTGCGGCCCAGCTGGCGATTATCAGGCAGCTGAGCAGGCATGAATCCTGCGGCCCAGCTGGCGATTATCAGGCAGCTGAGCAGGCATGAATCCTGCGGCCCAGCTGGCGATTATCAGGCAGCTGAGCAGGCGATGATCCCGCACCTCAGCAGGCACTGATCACGTGGCTGTCATGCAGTGATCAGGTGACTGAGAGGCGCTGATCATGTGACTGCTCATGTGCTGATCAGGTAGCTCTCCTGCACGGATCATGTGCCTCAGCAGGCAAGAATCAAGCAGCTGAGCAGGCATGAATCCTGCGGCCCAGCTGGCGATTATCAGGCAGCTGAGCAGGCATGAATCCTGCGGCCCAGCTGGCGATTATCAGGCAGCTGAGCAGGCATGAATCCTGCGGCCCAGCTGGCGATTATCAGGCAGCTGAGCAGGCATGAATCCTGCGGCCCAGCTGGCGATTATCAGGCAGCTGAGCAGGCATGAATCCTGCGGCCCAGCTGGCGATTATCAGGCAGCTGAGCAGGCATGAATCCTGCGGCCCAGCTGGCGATTATCAGGCAGCTGAGCAGGCATGAATCCTGCGGCCCAGCTGGCGATTATCAGGCAGCTGAGCAGGCATGAATCCTGCGGCCCAGCTGGCGATTATCAGGCAGCTGAGCAGGCATGAATCCTGCGGCCCAGCTGGCGATTATCAGGCAGCTGAGCAGGCATGAATCCTGCGGCCCAGCTGGCGATTATCAGGCAGCTGAGCAGGCATGAATCCTGCGGCCCAGCTGGCGATTATCAGGCAGCTGAGCAGGCGCTGATCCCGCACCTCAGCAGGCACTGATCACGTGGCTGTCATGCAGTGATCAGGTGACTGAGAGGCGCTGATCATGTGACTGCTCATGTGCTGATCAGGTAGCTCTCCTGCACGGATCATGTGCCTCAGCAGGCAAGAATCAAGCAGCTGAGCAGGCATGAATCCTGCGGCCCAGCTGGCGATTATCAGGCAGCTGAGCAGGCATGAATCCTGCGGCCCAGCTGGCGATTATCAGGCAGCTGAGCAGGCATGAATCCTGCGGCCCAGCTGGCGATTATCAGGCAGCTGAGCAGGCATGAATCCTGCGGCCCAGCTGGCGATTATCAGGCAGCTGAGCAGGCATGAATCCTGCGGCCCAGCTGGCGATTATCAGGCAGCTGAGCAGGCATGAATCCTGCGGCCCAGCTGGCGATTATCAGGCAGCTGAGCAGGCATGAATCCTGCGGCCCAGCTGGCGATTATCAGGCAGCTGAGCAGGCATGAATCCTGCGGCCCAGCTGGCGATTATCAGGCAGGTGAGCGCTGATCCCGCACCTCAGCAGGCACTGATCACGTGGCTGTCATGCAGTGATCAGGTGACTGAGAGGCGCTGATCATGTGACTGCTCATGTGCTGATCAGGTAGCTCTGCTGCACAGATCATGTGCCTCAGCAGGCAAGAATCAAGCAGCTGAGCAGGCATGAATCCTGCGGCCCAGCTGGCGATTATCAGGCAGCTGAGCAGGCATGAATCCTGCGGCCCAGCTGGCGATTATCAGGCAGCTGAGCAGGCATGAATCCTGCGGCCCAGCTGGCGATTATCAGGCAGCTGAGCAGGCATGAATCCTGCGGCCCAGCTGGCGATTATCAGGCAGCTGAGCAGGCATGAATCCTGCGGCCCAGCTGGCGATTATCAGGCAGCTGAGCAGGCATGAATCCTGCGGCCCAGCTGGCGATTATCAGGCAGCTGAGCAGGCATGAATCCTGCGGCCCAGCTGGCGATTATCAGGCAGCTGAGCAGGCATGAATCCTGCGGCCCAGCTGGCGATTATCAGGCAGCTGAGCAGGCGCTGATCCCGCACCTCAGCAGGCACTGATCACGTGGCTGTCATGCAGTGATCAGGTGACTGAGAGGCGCTGATCATGTGACTGCTCATGTGCTGATCAGGTAGCTCTCCTGCACGGATCATGTGCCTCAGCAGGCAAGAATCAAGCAGCTGAGCAGGCATGAATCCTGCGGCCCAGCTGGCGATTATCAGGCAGCTGAGCAGGCATGAATCCTGCGGCCCAGCTGGCGATTATCAGGCAGCTGAGCAGGCATGAATCCTGCGGCCCAGCTGGCGATTATCAGGCAGCTGAGCAGGCATGAATCCTGCGGCCCAGCTGGCGATTATCAGGCAGCTGAGCAGGCATGAATCCTGCGGCCCAGCTGGCGATTATCAGGCAGCTGAGCAGGCATGAATCCTGCGGCCCAGCTGGCGATTATCAGGCAGCTGAGCAGGCATGAATCCTGCGGCCCAGCTGGCGATTATCAGGCAGCTGAGCAGGCATGAATCCTGCGGCCCAGCTGGCGATTATCAGGCAGCTGAGCAGGCATGAATCCTGCGGCCCAGCTGGCGATTATCAGGCAGCTGAGCAGGCGCTGATCCCGCACCTCAGCAGGCACTGATCACGTGGCTGTCATGCAGTGATCAGGTGACTGAGAGGCGCTGATCATGTGACTGCTCATGTGCTGATCAGGTAGCTCTCCTGCACGGATCATGTGCCTCAGCAGGCAAGAATCAAGCAGCTGAGCAGGCATGAATCCTGCGGCCCAGCTGGCGATTATCAGGCAGCTGAGCAGGCATGAATCCTGCGGCCCAGCTGGCGATTATCAGGCAGCTGAGCAGGCGCTGATCCCACACCTTAGCAGGCACTGATCACGTGCCTGTCATGCAGTGATCAGGTGACTGAGAGGCGCTGATCATGTGACTGCTCATGTGCTGATCAGGTAGCTCTCCTGCACGGATCATGTGCCTCAGCAGGCAAGAATCAAGCAGCTGAGCAGGCATGAATCCTGCGGCCCAGCTGGCGATTATCAGGCAGCTGAGCAGGCATGAATCCTGCGGCCCAGCTGGCGATTATCAGGCAGCTGAGCAGGCATGAATCCTGCGGCCCAGCTGGCGATTATCAGGCAGCTGAGCAGGCATGAATCCTGCGGCCCAGCTGGCGATTATCAGGCAGCTGAGCAGGCATGAATCCTGCGGCCCAGCTGGCGATTATCAGGCAGCTGAGCAGGCATGAATCCTGCGGCCCAGCTGGCGATTATCAGGCAGCTGAGCAGGCATGAATCCTGCGGCCCAGCTGGCGATTATCAGGCAGCTGAGCAGGCATGAATCCTGCGGCCCAGCTGGCGATTATCAGGCAGCTGAGCAGGCATGAATCCTGCGGCCCAGCTGGCGATTATCAGGCAGCTGAGCAGGCATGAATCCTGCGGCCCAGCTGGCGATTATCAGGCAGCTGAGCAGGCATGAATCCTGCGGCCCAGCTGGCGATTATCAGGCAGCTGAGCAGGCATGAATCCTGCGGCCCAGCTGGCGATTATCAGGCAGCTGAGCAGGCATGAATCCTGCGGCCCAGCTGGCGATTATCAGGCAGCTGAGCAGGCGCTGATCCCGCACCTCAGCAGGCACTGATCACGTGGCTGTCATGCAGTGATCAGGTGACTGAGAGGCGCTGATCATGTGACTGCTCATGTGCTGATCAGGTAGCTCTCCTGCACAGATCATGTGCCTCAGCAGGCAAGAATCAAGCAGCTGAGCAGGCATGAATCCTGCGGCCCAGCTGGCGATTATCAGGCAGCTGAGCAGGCATGAATCCTGCGGCCCAGCTGGCGATTATCAGGCAGCTGAGCAGGCATGAATCCTGCGGCCCAGCTGGCGATTATCAGGCAGCTGAGCAGGCATGAATCCTGCGGCCCAGCTGGCGATTATCAGGCAGCTGAGCAGGCATGAATCCTGCGGCCCAGCTGGCGATTATCAGGCAGCTGAGCAGGCATGAATCCTGCGGCCCAGCTGGCGATTAACAGGCAGCTGAGCAGGCGATGATCCCGCACCTCAGCTGGCCCTGATCACGTGGCTGTCATGCAGTGATCAGGTGACTGAGAGGCGCTGATCATGTGACTGCTCATGTGCTGATCAGGTAGCTCTCCTGCACGGATCATGTGCCTCAGCAGGCAAGAATCAAGCAGCTGAGCAGGCATGAATCCTGCGGCCCAGCTGGCGATTATCAGGCAGCTGAGCAGGCATGAATCCTGCGGCCCAGCTGGCGATTATCAGGCAGCTGAGCAGGCATGAATCCTGCGGCCCAGCTGGCGATTATCAGGCAGCTGAGCAGGCATGAATCCTGCGGCCCAGCTGGCGATTATCAGGCAGCTGAGCAGGCATGAATCCTGCGGCCCAGCTGGCGATTATCAGGCAGCTGAGCAGGCATGAATCCTGCGGCCCAGCTGGCGATTATCAGGCAGCTGAGCAGGCATGAATCCTGCGGCCCAGCTGGCGATTATCAGGCAGCTGAGCAGGCATGAATCCTGCGGCCCAGCTGGCGATTATCAGGCAGCTGAGCAGGCATGAATCCTGCGGCCCAGCTGGCGATTATCAGGCAGCTGAGCAGGCATGAATCCTGCGGCCCAGCTGGCGATTATCAGGCAGCTGAGCAGGCATGAATCCTGCGGCCCAGCTGGCGATTATCAGGCAGCTGAGCAGGCATGAATCCTGCGGCCCAGCTGGCGATTATCAGGCAGCTGAGCAGGCATGAATCCTGCGGCCCAGCTGGCGATTATCAGGCAGCTGAGCAGGCATGAATCCTGCGGCCCAGCTGGCGATTATCAGGCAGCTGAGCAGGCGCTGATCCCACACTCAGCAGGCACTGATCACGTGCCTGTCATGCAGTGATCAGGTGACTGAGAGGCGCTGATCATGTGACTGCTCATGTGCTGATCAGGTAGCTCTCCTGCACGGATCATGTGCCTCAGCAGGCAAGAATCAAGCAGCTGAGCAGGCATGAATCCTGCGGCCCAGCTGGCGATTATCAGGCAGCTGAGCAGGCATGAATCCTGCGGCCCAGCTGGCGATTATCAGGCAGCTGAGCAGGCATGAATCCTGCGGCCCAGCTGGCGATTATCAGGCAGCTGAGCAGGCATGAATCCTGCGGCCCAGCTGGCGATTATCAGGCAGCTGAGCAGGCGATGATCCCGCACCTCAGCAGGCACTGATCACGTGGCTGTCATGCAGTGATCAGGTGACTGAGAGGCGCTGATCATGTGACTGCTCATGTGCTGATCAGGTAGCTCTCCTGCACGGATCATGTGCCTCAGCAGGCAAGAATCAAGCAGCTGAGCAGGCATGAATCCTGCGGCCCAGCTGGCGATTATCAGGCAGCTGAGCAGGCATGAATCCTGCGGCCCAGCTGGCGATTATCAGGCAGCTGAGCAGGCATGAATCCTGCGGCCCAGCTGGCGATTATCAGGCAGCTGAGCAGGCATGAATCCTGCGGCCCAGCTGGCGATTATCAGGCAGCTGAGCAGGCATGAATCCTGCGGCCCAGCTGGCGATTATCAGGCAGCTGAGCAGGCATGAATCCTGCGGCCCAGCTGGCGATTATCAGGCAGCTGAGCAGGCATGAATCCTGCGGCCCAGCTGGCGATTATCAGGCAGCTGAGCAGGCATGAATCCTGCGGCCCAGCTGGCGATTATCAGGCAGCTGAGCAGGCATGAATCCTGCGGCCCAGCTGGCGATTATCAGGCAGCTGAGCAGGCATGAATCCTGCGGCCCAGCTGGCGATTATCAGGCAGCTGAGCAGGCATGAATCCTGCGGCCCAGCTGGCGATTATCAGGCAGCTGAGCAGGCATGAATCCTGCGGCCCAGCTGGCGATTATCAGGCAGCTGAGCAGGCGCTGATCCTGCACCTCAGCAGGCACTGATCACGTGCCTGTCATGCAGTGATCAGGTGACTGAGAGGCGCTGATCATGTGACTGCTCATGTGCTGATCAGGTAGCTCTCCTGCACGGATCATGTGCCTCAGCAGGCAAGAATCAAGCAGCTGAGC
Organism: Bos javanicus; assembly: GCF_032452875.1. Classification (NCBI taxonomy): domain Eukaryota; kingdom Metazoa; phylum Chordata; class Mammalia; order Artiodactyla; family Bovidae; genus Bos; species Bos javanicus. The sequence continues at coordinate 47,860 of NW_026894278.1, read as the reverse complement.
AGGCATGAATCCTGCGGCCCAGCTGGCGATTATCAGGCAGCTGAGCAGGCATGAATCCTGCGGCCCAGCTGGCGATTATCAGGCAGCTGAGCAGGCATGAATCCTGCGGCCCAGCTGGCGATTATCAGGCAGCTGAGCAGGCATGAATCCTGCGGCCCAGCTGGCGATTATCAGGCAGCTGAGCAGGCATGAATCCTGCGGCCCAGCTGGCGATTATCAGGCAGCTGAGCAGGCATGAATCCTGCGGCCCAGCTGGCGATTATCAGGCAGCTGAGCAGGCATGAATCCTGCGGCCCAGCTGGCGATTATCAGGCAGCTGAGCAGGCATGAATCCTGCGGCCCAGCTGGCGATTATCAGGCAGCTGAGCAGGCGCTGATCCCGCACCTCAGCAGGCACTGATCACGTGCCTGTCATGCAGTGATCAGGTGACTGAGAGGCGCTGATCATGTGACTGCTCATGTGCTGATCAGGTAGCTCTCCTGCACGGATCATGTGCCTCAGCAGGCAAGAATCAAGCAGCTGAGCAGGCATGAATCCTGCGGCCCAGCTGGCGATTATCAGGCAGCTGAGCAGGCATGAATCCTGCGGCCCAGCTGGCGATTATCAGGCAGCTGAGCAGGCATGAATCCTGCGGCCCAGCTGGCGATTATCAGGCAGCTGAGCAGGCATGAATCCTGCGGCCCAGCTGGCGATTATCAGGCAGCTGAGCAGGCATGAATCCTGCGGCCCAGCTGGCGATTATCAGGCAGCTGAGCAGGCATGAATCCTGCGGCCCAGCTGGCGATTATCAGGCAGCTGAGCAGGCATGAATCCTGCGGCCCAGCTGGCGATTATCAGGCAGCTGAGCAGGCATGAATCCTGCGGCCCAGCTGGCGATTATCAGGCAGCTGAGCAGGCATGAATCCTGCGGCCCAGCTGGCGATTATCAGGCAGCTGAGCAGGCGCTGATCCCGCACCTCAGCAGGCACTGATCACGTGGCTGTCATGCAGTGATCAGGTGACTGAGAGGCGCTGATCATGTGACTGCTCATGTGCTGATCAGGTAGCTCTCCTGCACGGATCATGTGCCTCAGCAGGCAAGAATCAAGCAGCTGAGCAGGCATGAATCCTGCGGCCCAGCTGGCGATTATCAGGCAGCTGAGCAGGCATGAATCCTGCGGCCCAGCTGGCGATTATCAGGCAGCTGAGCAGGCGCTGATCCCACACCTCAGCAGGCACTGATCACGTGCCTGTCATGCAGTGATCAGGTGACTGAGAGGCGCTGATCATGTGACTGCTCATGTGCTGATCAGGTAGCTCTCCTGCACGGATCATGTGCCTCAGCAGGCAAGAATCAAGCAGCTGAGCAGGCATGAATCCTGCGGCCCAGCTGGCGATTATCAGGCAGCTGAGCAGGCATGAATCCTGCGGCCCAGCTGGCGATTATCAGGCAGCTGAGCAGGCATGAATCCTGCGGCCCAGCTGGCGATTATCAGGCAGCTGAGCAGGCATGAATCCTGCGGCCCAGCTGGCGATTATCAGGCAGCTGAGCAGGCATGAATCCTGCGGCCCAGCTGGCGATTATCAGGCAGCTGAGCAGGCATGAATCCTGCGGCCCAGCTGGCGATTATCAGGCAGCTGAGCAGGCATGAATCCTGCGGCCCAGCTGGCGATTATCAGGCAGCTGAGCAGGCATGAATCCTGCGGCCCAGCTGGCGATTATCAGGCAGCTGAGCAGGCATGAATCCTGCGGCCCAGCTGGCGATTATCAGGCAGCTGAGCAGGCATGAATCCTGCGGCCCAGCTGGCGATTATCAGGCAGCTGAGCAGGCATGAATCCTGCGGCCCAGCTGGCGATTATCAGGCAGCTGAGCAGGCATGAATCCTGCGGCCCAGCTGGCGATTATCAGGCAGCTGAGCAGGCATGAATCCTGCGGCCCAGCTGGCGATTATCAGGCAGCTGAGCAGGCATGAATCCTGCGGCCCAGCTGGCGATTATCAGGCAGCTGAGCAGGCATGAATCCTGCGGCCCAGCTGGCGATTATCAGGCAGCTGAGCAGGCGCTGATCCCGCACCTCAGCAGGCACTGATCACGTGGCTGTCATGCAGTGATCAGGTGACTGAGAGGCGCTGATCATGTGACTGCTCATGTGCTGATCAGGTAGCTCTCCTGCACGGATCATGTGCCTCAGCAGGCAAGAATCAAGCAGCTGAGCAGGCATGAATCCTGCGGCCCAGCTGGCGATTATCAGGCAGCTGAGCAGGCATGAATCCTGCGGCCCAGCTGGCGATTATCAGGCAGCTGAGCAGGCATGAATCCTGCGGCCCAGCTGGCGATTATCAGGCAGCTGAGCAGGCATGAATCCTGCGGCCCAGCTGGCGATTATCAGGCAGCTGAGCAGGCATGAATCCTGCGGCCCAGCTGGCGATTATCAGGCAGCTGAGCAGGCATGAATCCTGCGGCCCAGCTGGCGATTATCAGGCAGCTGAGCAGGCATGATCCCGCACCTCAGCAGGCACTGATCACGTGCCTGTCATGCAGTGATCAGGTGACTGAGAGGCGCTGATCATGTGACTGCTCATGTGCTGATCAGGTAGCTCTCCTGCACGGATCATGTGCCTCAGCAGGCAAGAATCAAGCAGCTGAGCAGGCATGAATCCTGCGGCCCAGCTGGCGATTATCAGGCAGCTGAGCAGGCATGAATCCTGCGGCCCAGCTGGCGATTATCAGGCAGCTGAGCAGGCATGAATCCTGCGGCCCAGCTGGCGATTATCAGGCAGCTGAGCAGGCATGAATCCTGCGGCCCAGCTGGCGATTATCAGGCAGCTGAGCAGGCATGAATCCTGCGGCCCAGCTGGCGATTATCAGGCAGCTGAGCAGGCATGAATCCTGCGGCCCAGCTGGCGATTATCAGGCAGCTGAGCAGGCGCTGATCCCGCACCTCAGCAGGCACTGATCACGTGCCTGTCATGCAGTGATCAGGTGACTGAGAGGCGCTGATCATGTGACTGCTCATGTGCTGATCAGGTAGCTCTCCTGCACGGATCATGTGCCTCAGCAGGCAAGAATCAAGCAGCTGAGCAGGCATGAATCCTGCGGCCCAGCTGGCGATTATCAGGCAGCTGAGCAGGCATGAATCCTGCGGCCCAGCTGGCGATTATCAGGCAGCTGAGCAGGCATGAATCCTGCGGCCCAGCTGGCGATTATCAGGCAGCTGAGCAGGCATGAATCCTGCGGCCCAGCTGGCGATTATCAGGCAGCTGAGCAGGCATGAATCCTGCGGCCCAGCTGGCGATTATCAGGCAGCTGAGCAGGCATGAATCCTGCGGCCCAGCTGGCGATTATCAGGCAGCTGAGCAGGCATGAATCCTGCGGCCCAGCTGGCGATTATCAGGCAGCTGAGCAGGCATGAATCCTGCGGCCCAGCTGGCGATTATCAGGCAGCTGAGCAGGCATGAATCCTGCGGCCCAGCTGGCGATTATCAGGCAGCTGAGCAGGCATGAATCCTGCGGCCCAGCTGGCGATTATCAGGCAGCTGAGCAGGCATGAATCCTGCGGCCCAGCTGGCGATTATCAGGCAGCTGAGCAGGCATGAATCCTGCGGCCCAGCTGGCGATTATCAGGCAGCTGAGCAGGCGCTGATCCCGCACCTCAGCAGGCACTGATCACGTGCCTGTCATGCAGTGATCAGGTGACTGAGAGGCGCTGATCATGTGACTGCTCATGTGCTGATCAGGTAGCTCTCCTGCACGGATCATGTGCCTCAGCAGGCAAGAATCAAGCAGCTGAGCAGGCATGAATCCTGCGGCCCAGCTGGCGATTATCAGGCAGCTGAGCAGGCATGAATCCTGCGGCCCAGCTGGCGATTATCAGGCAGCTGAGCAGGCATGAATCCTGCGGCCCAGCTGGCGATTATCAGGCAGCTGAGCAGGCATGAATCCTGCGGCCCAGCTGGCGATTATCAGGCAGCTGAGCAGGCATGAATCCTGCGGCCCAGCTGGCGATTATCAGGCAGCTGAGCAGGCATGAATCCTGCGGCCCAGCTGGCGATTATCAGGCAGCTGAGCAGGCATGAATCCTGCGGCCCAGCTGGCGATTATCAGGCAGCTGAGCAGGCATGAATCCTGCGGCCCAGCTGGCGATTATCAGGCAGCTGAGCAGGCATGAATCCTGCGGCCCAGCTGGCGATTATCAGGCAGCTGAGCAGGCATGAATCCTGCGGCCCAGCTGGCGATTATCAGGCAGCTGAGCAGGCATGAATCCTGCGGCCCAGCTGGCGATTATCAGGCAGCTGAGCAGGCATGAATCCTGCGGCCCAGCTGGCGATTATCAGGCAGCTGAGCAGGCGCTGATCCCGCACCTCAGCAGGCACTGATCACGTGGCTGTCATGCAGTGATCAGGTGACTGAGAGGCGCTGATCATGTGACTGCTCATGTGCTGATCAGGTAGCTCTCCTGCACGGATCATGTGCCTCAGCAGGCAAGAATCAAGCAGCTGAGCAGGCATGAATCCTGCGGCCCAGCTGGCGATTATCAGGCAGCTGAGCAGGCATGAATCCTGCGGCCCAGCTGGCGATTATCAGGCAGCTGAGCAGGCATGAATCCTGCGGCCCAGCTGGCGATTATCAGGCAGCTGAGCAGGCATGAATCCTGCGGCCCAGCTGGCGATTATCAGGCAGCTGAGCAGGCATGAATCCTGCGGCCCAGCTGGCGATTATCAGGCAGCTGAGCAGGCATGAATCCTGCGGCCCAGCTGGCGATTATCAGGCAGCTGAGCAGGCATGAATCCTGCGGCCCAGCTGGCGATTATCAGGCAGCTGAGCAGGCATGAATCCTGCGGCCCAGCTGGCGATTATCAGGCAGCTGAGCAGGCATGATCCTGCACCTCAGCAGGCACTGATCACGTGGCTGTCATGCAGTGATCAGGTGACTGAGAGGCGCTGATCATGTGACTGCTCATGTGCTGATCAGGTAGCTCTCCTGCACGGATCATGTGCCTCAGCAGGCAAGAATCAAGCAGCTGAGCAGGCATGAATCCTGCGGCCCAGCTGGCGATTATCAGGCAGCTGAGCAGGCATGAATCCTGCGGCCCAGCTGGCGATTATCAGGCAGCTGAGCAGGCATGAATCCTGCGGCCCAGCTGGCGATTATCAGGCAGCTGAGCAGGCATGAATCCTGCGGCCCAGCTGGCGATTATCAGGCAGCTGAGCAGGCATGAATCCTGCGGCCCAGCTGGCGATTATCAGGCAGCTGAGCAGGCATGAATCCTGCGGCCCAGCTGGCGATTATCAGGCAGCTGAGCAGGCATGAATCCTGCGGCCCAGCTGGCGATTATCAGGCAGCTGAGCAGGCATGAATCCTGCGGCCCAGCTGGCGATTATCAGGCAGCTGAGCAGGCGCTGATCCCGCACCTCAGCAGGCACTGATCACGTGGCTGTCATGCAGTGATCAGGTGACTGAGAGGCGCTGATCATGTGACTGCTCATGTGCTGATCAGGTAGCTCTCCTGCACGGATCATGTGCCTCAGCAGGCAAGAATCAAGCAGCTGAGCAGGCATGAATCCTGCGGCCCAGCTGGCGATTATCAGGCAGCTGAGCAGGCATGAATCCTGCGGCCCAGCTGGCGATTATCAGGCAGCTGAGCAGGCATGAATCCTGCGGCCCAGCTGGCGATTATCAGGCAGCTGAGCAGGCATGAATCCTGCGGCCCAGCTGGCGATTATCAGGCAGCTGAGCAGGCATGAATCCTGCGGCCCAGCTGGCGATTATCAGGCAGCTGAGCAGGCATGAATCCTGCGGCCCAGCTGGCGATTATCAGGCAGCTGAGCAGGCATGAATCCTGCGGCCCAGCTGGCGATTATCAGGCAGCTGAGCAGGCATGAATCCTGCGGCCCAGCTGGCGATTATCAGGCAGCTGAGCAGGCATGAATCCTGCGGCCCAGCTGGCGATTATCAGGCAGCTGAGCAGGCGCTGATCCCGCACCTCAGCAGGCACTGATCACGTGGCTGTCATGCAGTGATCAGGTGACTGAGAGGCGCTGATCATGTGACTGCTCATGTGCTGATCAGGTAGCTCTCCTGCACGGATCATGTGCCTCAGCAGGCAAGAATCAAGCAGCTGAGCAGGCATGAATCCTGCGGCCCAGCTGGCGATTATCAGGCAGCTGAGCAGGCATGAATCCTGCGGCCCAGCTGGCGATTATCAGGCAGCTGAGCAGGCGCTGATCCCGCACCTCAGCAGGCACTGATCACGTGCCTGTCATGCAGTGATCAGGTGACTGAGAGGCACTGATCATGTGACTGCTCATGTGCTGATCAGGTAGCTCTCCTGCACGGATCATGTGCCTCAGCAGGCAAGAATCAAGCAGCTGAGCAGGCATGAATCCTGCGGCCCAGCTGGCGATTATCAGGCAGCTGAGCAGGCATGAATCCTGCGGCCCAGCTGGCGATTATCAGGCAGCTGAGCAGGCATGAATCCTGCGGCCCAGCTGGCGATTATCAGGCAGCTGAGCAGGCATGAATCCTGCGGCCCAGCTGGCGATTATCAGGCAGCTGAGCAGGCATGAATCCTGCGGCCCAGCTGGCGATTATCAGGCAGCTGAGCAGGCATGAATCCTGCGGCCCAGCTGGCGATTATCAGGCAGCTGAGCAGGCATGAATCCTGCGGCCCAGCTGGCGATTATCAGGCAGCTGAGCAGGCATGAATCCTGCGGCCCAGCTGGCGATTATCAGGCAGCTGAGCAGGCATGAATCCTGCGGCCCAGCTGGCGATTATCAGGCAGCTGAGCAGGCATGAATCCTGCGGCCCAGCTGGCGATTATCAGGCAGCTGAGCAGGCATGAATCCTGCGGCCCAGCTGGCGATTATCAGGCAGCTGAGCAGGCATGAATCCTGCGGCCCAGCTGGCGATTATCAGGCAGCTGAGCAGGCATGAATCCTGCGGCCCAGCTGGCGATTATCAGGCAGCTGAGCAGGCATGAATCCTGCGGCCCAGCTGGCGATTATCAGGCAGCTGAGCAGGCATGAATCCTGCGGCCCAGCTGGCGATTATCAGGCAGCTGAGCAGGCATGAATCCTGCGGCCCAGCTGGCGATTATCAGGCAGCTGAGCAGGCATGAATCCTGCGGCCCAGCTGGCGATTATCAGGCAGCTGAGCAGGCATGAATCCTGCGGCCCAGCTGGCGATTATCAGGCAGCTGAGCAGGCATGAATCCTGCGGCCCAGCTGGCGATTATCAGGCAGCTGAGCAGGCATGAATCCTGCGGCCCAGCTGGCGATTATCAGGCAGCTGAGCAGGCATGAATCCTGCGGCCCAGCTGGCGATTATCATGCAGCTGAGCAGGCGCTGATCCCGCACCTCAGCAGGCACTGATCACGTGCCTTTCATGCAGTGATCAGGTGACTGAGAGGCACTGATCATGTGACTGCTCATGTGCTGATCAGGTAGCTCTCCTGCACGGATCATGTGCCTCTGCAGGCAAGAATCAAGCAGCTGAGCAGGCATGAATCCTGCGGCCCAGCTGGCGATTATCAGGCAGCTGAGCAGGCATGAATCCTGCGGCCCAGCTGGCGATTATCAGGCAGCTGAGCAGGCATGAATCCTGCGGCCCAGCTGGCGATTATCAGACAGCTGAGCAGGCATGAATCCTGCGGCCCAGGTGGCGATTATCAGGCAGCTGAGCAGGCATGAATCCTGCGGCCCAGCTGGCGATTATCAGGCAGCTGAGCAGGCATGATCCCGCACCTCAGCAGGCACTGATCACGTGCCTGTCATGCAGTGATTAGGTGACTGAGAGGCGCTGATCATGTGACTGCTCATGTGCTGATCAGATAGCTCTCCTGCACGGATCATGTGCCTCAGCAGGCAAGAATCAAGCAGATGAGCAGGCATGAATCCGGCGGCCCAGCTAGCGATTTTCAGTCAGCTGAGCAGGCATGAATTCTGCGGCCCAGCTGTCGATTATCAAGCAGGTGAGCAGGCATGAATCCTGCGGCCCAGCTGGCGATTATCAGGCAGCTGAGCAGGCATGAATCCTGCGGCCCAGCTACCGATTATCAAGCAGGTGAGCAGGCATGAATCCTGCGGCCCAGCTGGCGATTATCAGGCAGCTGAGCAGGCATGATCCCGCACCTCAGCAGGCACTGATCACGTGGCTGTCATGCAGTGATCAGGTGACTGAGAGGCGCTGATCATGTGACTGCTCATGTGCTGATCAGGTAGCTCTCCTGCACGGATCATGTGCCTCAGCAGGCAAGAATCAAGCAGCTGAGCAGGCATGAATCCTGCGGCCCAGCTGGCGATTATCAGGCAGCTGAGCAGGCATGAATCCTGCGGCCCAGCTGGCGATTATCAGTCAGATGAGCAGGCATGAATACTGCGGCCCAGCTGGCGATTATCAGGCAGCTGAGCAGGCATGAATTCTGCGGCCCAGCTGGCGATTATCAGGCAGCTGAGCAGGCATGAATCCTGCGGCCCAGCTGGCGATTATCAGGCAGGTGAGCAGACATGAATCCTGCGGCCCAGCTGGCGATTATCAGACAGCTGAGCAGGCATGAATCCTGCGGCCCAGCTGGCGATTATCAGGCAGCTGAGCAGGCATGAATCCTGCGGCCCAGCTGGCGATTATCAGGCAGCTGAGCAGGCATGAATCCTGCGGCCCAGCTGGCGATTATCAGGCAGCTGAACAGGCGCTGATCCCGCACCTCAGCAGGAACTGATCACGTGCCTGTCATGCAGTGATCAGGTGACTGAAGGCGCTGATCATGTGACTGCTCATGTGCTGATCAGGTAGCTCTCCTGCACGGATCATGTGCCTCAGCAGGCAAGAATCAAGCAGCTGAGCAGGCATGAATCCTGCGGCCCAGCTGGCGATTATCAGGCAGCTGAGCAGGCATGAATCCTGCGGCCCAGCTGGCGATTATCAGGCAGCTGAGCAGGCATGAATCCTGCGGCCCAGCTGGCGATTATCAGGCAGCTGAGCAGGCATGAATCCTGCGGCCCAGCTGGCGATTATCAGGCAGCTGAGCAGGCATGAGTCCTGCGGCCCAGCTGGCGATTATCAGGCAGCTGAGTAGGCATGAATCCTGCGGCCCAGCTGGCGATTATCAGGCAGCTGAGCAGGCATGAATCCTGCGGCCCAGCTGGCGATTATCAGGCAGCTGAGCAGGCATGAATCCTGCGGCCCAGCTGGCGTTTATCAGGCAGCTGAGCAGGCATGTATCATGCGGCCCAGCTGGCGATTATCAGGCAGCTGAGCAGGCATGAATCCTGCGGCCCAGCTGGCGATTATCAGGCAGCTGAGCAGGCATGAATCCTGCGGCCCAGCTGGCGATTATCAGGCAGCTGAGCAGGCATGAATCCTGCGGCCCAGCTGGCGATTATCAGGCAGCTGAGCAGGCATGAATCCTGCGGCCCAGCTGGCGATTATCAGGCAGCTGAGCAGGCATGAATCCTGCGGCCCAGCTGGCGATTATCAGGCAGCTGAGCAGGCGATAATCCCGCACCACAGCAGGCACTGATCACTTGGCTGTCAAGCAATGATCAGGTGACTGAGAGGCGCTGATCATGTGACTGCTCATGTGCTGATCAGGTAGCTCTCCTGCACGGATCATGTGCCTCAGCAGGCAAGAATCAAGCAGCTGAGCAGGCATGAATCCTGCGGCCCAGCTGGCGATTATCAGGCAGCTGAGCAGGCATGAATCCTGCGGCCCAGCTGGCGATTATCAGGCAGCTGAGCAGGCATGAATCCTGCGGCCCAGCTGGCGATTATCAGGCAGCTGAGCAGGCATGAATCCTGCGGCCCAGCTGGCGATTATCAGGCAGCTGAGCAGGCATGAATCCTGCGGCCCAGCTGGCGATTAACAGGCAGCTGAGCAGGCATGAATCCTGCGGCCCAGCTGGCGATTATCAGGCAGCTGAGCAGGCATGAATCCTGCGGCCCAGCTGGCGATTATCAGGCAGCTGAGCAGGCATGAATCCTGCGGCCCAGCTGGCGATTATCAAGCAGGTGAGCACGCGATGATCCCGTACCTCAGGAGGCACTGATCACGTGCCTTTCATGCAGTGATCAGGTGACTGAGAGGCGCTGATCATGTGACTGCTCATGTGCTGATCAAGTAGCTCTCCTGCACGGATCATGTGCCTCAGCAGGCAAGAATCAAGCAGCTGAGCAGGCATGAATCCTGCGGCCCAGCTGGCGATTATCAGGCAGCTGAGCAGGCATGAATCCTGCGGCCCAGCTGGCGATTATCAGTTACATGAGCAGGCATGAATCCTGCGGCCCAGCTGGCGATTATCAGGCAGCTGAGCAGGCATGAATTCTGCGGCCCAGCTGGCGATTATCAGTTACATGAGCAGGCATGAATCCTGCGGCCCAGCTGGCGATTATCAGGCAGGTGAGCAGGCATGAATCCTAAGGCCCAGCTGGCGAATATCAGGCAGGTGAGCAGGCATGAATCCTGCGGCCCAGCTGGCGATTATCAGGCAGCTGAGCAGGCATGATCCCGCACCTCAGCAGGCACTGATCACGTGGCTGTCATGCAGTGATCAGGTGACTGAGAGGCGCTGATCATGTGACTGCTCATGTGCTGATCAGGTAGCTCTCCTGCACGGATCATGTGCCTCAGCAGGCAAGAATCAAGCAGCTGAGCAGGCATGAATCCTGCGGCCCAGCTGGCGATTATCAGGCAGCTGAGCAGGCATGAATCCTGCGGCCCAGCTGGCGATTATCAGGCAGCTGAGCAGGCATGAATCCTGCGGCCCAGCTGGCGATTATCAGGCAGCTGAGCAGGCATGAATCCTGCGGCCCAGCTGGCGATTATCAGGCAGCTGAGCAGGCATGAATCCTGCGGCCCAGCTGGCGATTATCAGGCAGCTGAGCAGGCATGAATCCTGCGGCCCAGCTGGCGATTATCAGGCAGCTGAGCAGGCATGAATCCTGCGGCCCAGCTGGCGATTATCAGGCAGCTGAGCAGGCATGATCCCGCACCTCAGCAGGCACTGATCACGTGGCTGTCATGCAGTGATCAGGTGACTGAGAGGCGCTGATCATGTGACTGCTCATGTGCTGATCAGGTAGCTCTCCTGCACGGATCATGTGCCTCAGCAGGCAAGAATCAAGCAGCTGAGCAGGCATGAATCCTGCGGCCCAGCTGGCGATTATCAGGCAGCTGAGCAGGCATGAATCCTGCGGCCCAGCTGGCGATTATCAGGCAGCTGAGCAGGCATGAATCCTGCGGCCCAGCTGGCGATTATCAGGCAGCTGAGCAGGCATGAATCCTGCGGCCCAGCTGGCGATTATCAGGCAGCTGAGCAGGCATGAATCCTGCGGCCCAGCTGGCGATTATCAGGCAGCTGAGCAGGCATGAATCCTGCGGCCCAGCTGGCGATTATCAGGCAGCTGAGCAGGCATGATCCCGCACCTCAGCAGGCACTGATCACGTGCCTGTCATGCAGTGATCAGGTGACTGAGAGGCGCTGATCATGTGACTGCTCATGTGCTGATCAGGTAGCTCTCCTGCACGGATCATGTGCCTCAGCAGGCAAGAATCAAGCAGCTGAGCAGGCATGAATCCTGCGGCCCAGCTGGCGATTATCAGGCAGCTGAGCAGGCATGAATCCTGCGGCCCAGCTGGCGATTATCAGGCAGCTGAGCAGGCATGAATCCTGCGGCCCAGCTGGCGATTATCAGGCAGCTGAGCAGGCATGAATCCTGAGGCCCAGCTGGCGATTATCAGGCAGCTGAGCAGGCATGAATCCTGCGGCCCAGCTGGCGATTATCAGACAGCTGAGCAGGCATGAATCCTGCGGCCCAGCTGGCGATTATCAGGCAGCTGAGCAGGCATGAATCCTGCGGCCCAGCTGGCGATTATCAGGCAGCTGAGCAGGCGGTGATCCCGCACCTCAGCAGGCACTGATCACGTGCCTGTCATGCAGTGATCAGGTGACTGAGAGGCGCTGATCATGTGACTGCTCATGTGCTGATCAGGTAGCGCTCCTGCACGGATCATGTGCCTCAGCAGGCAAGAATCAAGCAGCTGAGCAGGCATGAATCCTGCGGCCCAGCTGGCGATTATCAGGCAGCTGAGCAGGCATGAATCCTGCGGCCCAGCTGGCGATTATCAGGCAGGTGAGCAGCGCTGATCCCGCACCTCAGCAGGCACTGATCACGTGGCTGTCATGCAGTGATCAGGTGACTGAGAGGCGCTGATCATGTGACTCCTCATGTGCTGATCAGGTAGCTCTGCTGCACGGATCATGTGCCTCAGCAGGCAAGAATCAAGCAGCTGAGCAGGCATGAATCCTGCGGCCCAGCTGGCGATTATCAGGCAGCTGAGCAGGCATGAATCCTGCGGCCCAGCTGGCGATTATCAGGCAGCTGAGCAGGCATGATCCCGCACCTCAGCAGGCACTGATCACGTGCCTGTCATGCAGTGATCAGGCGACTGAGAGGCGCTGATCATGTGACTGCTCATGTGCTGATCAGGTAGCTCTCCTGCACGGATCATGTGCCTCAGCAGGCAAGAATCAAGCAGCTGAGCAGGCATGAATCCTGCGGCCCAGCTGGCGATTATCAGGCAGCTGAGCAGGCATGAATCCTGCGGCCCAGCTGGCGATTATCAGGCAGCTGAGCAGGCATGAATCCTGCGGCCCAGCTGGCGATTATCAGGCAGCTGAGCAGGCATGAATCCTGCGGCCCAGCTGGCGATTATCAGGCAGCTGAGCAGGCATGAATCCTGCGGCCCAGCTGGCGATTATCAGGCAGCTGAGCAGGCATGAATCCTGCGGCCCAGCTGGCGATTATCAGGCAGCTGAGCAGGCATGAATCCTGCGGCCCAGCTGGCGATTATCAGGCAGCTGAGCAGGCATGAATCCTGCGGCCCAGCTGGCGATTATCAGGCAGCTGAGCAGGCATGAATCCTGCGGCCCAGCTGGCGATTATCAGGCAGCTGAGCAGGCGCTGATCCCGCACCTCAGCAGGCACTGATCACGTGCCTGTCATGCAGTGATCAGGTGACTGAGAGGCGCTGATCATGTGACTGCTCATGTGCTGATCAGGTAGCGCTCCTGCACGGATCATGTGCCTCAGCAGGCAAGAATCAAGCAGCTGAGCAGGCATGAATCCTGCGGCCCAGCTGGCGATTATCAGGCAGCTGAGCAGGCATGAATCCTGCGGCCCAGCTGGCGATTATCAGGCAGCTGAGCAGGCATGAATCCTGCGGCCCAGCTGGCGATTATCAGGCAGCTGAGCAGGCATGAATCCTGCGGCCCAGCTGGCGATTATCAGGCAGCTGAGCAGGCATGAATCCTGCGGCCCAGCTGGCGATTATCAGGCAGCTGAGCAGGCATGAATCCTGCGGCCCAGCTGGCGATTATCAGGCAGCTGAGCAGGCATGAATCCTGCGGCCCAGCTGGCGATTATCAGGCAGCTGAGCAGGCATGAATCCTGCGGCCCAGCTGGCGATTATCAGGCAGCTGAGCAGGCATGAATCCTGCGGCCCAGCTGGCGATTATCAGGCAGCTGAGCAGGCATGAATCCTGCGGCCCAGCTGGCGATTATCAGGCAGCTGAGCAGGCATGAATCCTGCGGCCCAGCTGGCGATTATCAGGCAGCTGAGCAGGCATGAATCCTGCGGCCCAGCTGGCGATTATCAGGCAGCTGAGCAGGCGCTGATCCCGCACCTCAGCAGGCACTGATCACGTGCCTGTCATGCAGTGATCAGGTGACTGAGAGGCGCTGATCATGTGACTGCTCATGTGCTGATCAGGTAGCTCTCCTGCACGGATCATGTGCCTCAGCAGGCAAGAATCAAGCAGCTGAGCAGGCATGAATCCTGCGGCCCAGCTGGCGATTATCAGGCAGCTGAGCAGGCATGAATCCTGCGGCCCAGCTGGCGATTATCAGGCAGCTGAGCAGGCATGAATCCTGCGGCCCAGCTGGCGATTATCAGGCAGCTGAGCAGGCATGAATCCTGCGGCCCAGCTGGCGATTATCAGGCAGCTGAGCAGGCATGAATCCTGCGGCCCAGCTGGCGATTATCAGGCAGCTGAGCAGGCATGAATCCTGCGGCCCAGCTGGCGATTATCAGGCAGCTGAGCAGGCATGAATCCTGCGGCCCAGCTGGCGATTATCAGGCAGCTGAGCAGGCATGAATCCTGCGGCCCAGCTGGCGATTATCAGGCAGCTGAGCAGGCGCTGATCCCGCACCTCAGCAGGCACTGATCACGTGCCTGTCATGCAGTGATCAGGTGACTGAGAGGCGCTGATCATGTGACTGCTCATGTGCTGATCAGGTAGCTCTCCTGCACGGATCATGTGCCTCAGCAGGCAAGAATCAAGCAGCTGAGCAGGCATGAATCCTGCGGCCCAGCTGGCGATTATCAGGCAGCTGAGCAGGCATGAATCCTGCGGCCCAGCTGGCGATTATCAGGCAGCTGAGCAGGCATGAATCCTGCGGCCCAGCTGGCGATTATCAGGCAGCTGAGCAGGCATGAATCCTGCGGCCCAGCTGGCGAGTATCAGGCAGCTGAGCAGGCATGAATCCTGCGGCCCAGCTGGCGATTATCAGGCAGCTGAGCAGGCATGAATCCTGCGGCCCAGCTGGCGATTATCAGGCAGCTGAGCAGGCATGAATCCTGCGGCCCAGCTGGCGATTATCAGGCAGCTGAGCAGGCATGATCCCGCACCTCAGCAGGCACTGATCACGTGCCTGTCATGCAGTGATCAGGTGACTGAGAGGCGCTGATCATGTGACTGCTCATGTGCTGATCAGGTAGCTCTCCTGCACGGATCATGTGCCTCAGCAGGCAAGAATCAAGCAGCTGAGCAGGCATGAATCCTGCGGCCCAGCTGGCGATTATCAGGCAGCTGAGCAGGCATGAATCCTGCGGCCCAGCTGGCGATTATCAGGCAGCTGAGCAGGCATGAATCCTGCGGCCCAGCTGGCGATTATCAGGCAGCTGAGCAGGCATGAATCCTGCGGCCCAGCTGGCGATTATCAGGCAGCTGAGCAGGCATGAATCCTGCGGCCCAGCTGGCGATTATCAGGCAGCTGAGCAGGCATGAATCCTGCGGCCCAGCTGGCGATTATCAGGCAGCTGAGCAGGCATGAATCCTGCGGCCCAGCTGGCGATTATCAGGCAGCTGAGCAGGCATGATCCCGCACCTCAGCAGGCACTGATCACGTGGCTGTCATGCAGTGATCAGGTGACTGAGAGGCGCTGATCATGTGACTGCTCATGTGCTGATCAGGTAGCTCTCCTGCACGGATCATGTGCCTCAGCAGGCAAGAATCAAGCAGCTGAGCAGGCATGAATCCTGCGGCCCAGCTGGCGATTATCAGGCAGCTGAGCAGGCATGAATCCTGCGGCCCAGCTGGCGATTATCAGGCAGCTGAGCAGGCATGAATCCTGCGGCCCAGCTGGCGATTATCAGGCAGCTGAGCAGGCATGAATCCTGCGGCCCAGCTGGCGATTATCAGGCAGCTGAGCAGGCATGAATCCGGCGGCCCAGCTGGCGATTATCAGGCAGATGAGCAGGCATGAATCCTGCGTCCCAGCTGGCGATTATCAAGCAGGTGAGCACGCGATGATCCCGTACCTCAGGAGGCACTGATCACGCGGCTGTCAAACAGTGATCAGGTGACTGAGAGGCGCTGATCATGTGACTGCTCATGTGCTGATCAGGTAGCTCTCCTGCACGGATCATGTGCCTCAGCAGGCAAAATCAAGCAGCTGAGCAGGCATGAATCCTGCGGCCCAGCTGGCGATTATCAGGCAGCTGAGCAGGCATGAATCCTGCGGCCCAGCTGGCGATTATCAGGCAGCTGAGCAGGCATGAATCCTGCGGCCCAGCTGGCGATTATCAGGCAGCTGAGCAGGCATGAATCCTGCGGCCCAGCTGGCGATTATCAGGCAGCTGAGCAGGCATGATCCCGCACCTCAGCAGGCACTGATCACGTGGCTGTCAAGCAGTGATCAGGTGACTGAGAGGCGCTGATCATGTGACTGCTCATGTGCTGATCAGGTAGCTCTCCTGCAGATCATGTGCCTCAGCAGGCAAGAATCAAGCAGCTGAGCAGGCATGAATCCTGCGGCCCAGCTGGCGATTATCAGGCAGCTGAGCAGGCATGAATCCTGCGGCCCAGCTGGCGATTATCAGGCAGCTGAGCAGGCATGAATCCTGCGGCCCAGCTGGCGATTATCAGGCAGCTGAGCAGGCATGAATCCTGCGGCCCAGCTGGCGATTATCAGGCAGCTGAGCAGGCATGAATCCTGCGGCCCAGCTGGCGATTATCAGGCAGCTGAGCAGGCATGAATCCTGCGGCCCAGCTGGCGATTATCAGGCAGCTGAGCAGGCATGAATCCTGCGGCCCAGCTGGCGATTATCAGGCAGCTGAGCAGGCGCTGATCCCGCACCTCAGCAGGCACTGATCACGTGCCTGTCATGCAGTGATCAGGTGACTGAGAGGCGCTGATCATGTGACTGCTCATGTGCTGATCAGGTAGCTCTCCTGCACGGATCATGTGCCTCAGCAGGCGAGAATCAAGCAGCTGAGCAGGCATGAATCCTGCGGCCCAGCTGGCGATTATCAGGCAGCTGAGCAGGCATGAATCCTGCGGCCCAGCTGGCGATTATCAGGCAGCTGAGCAGGCATGAATCCTGCGGCCCAGCTGGCGATTATCAGGCAGCTGAGCAGGCATGAATCCTGCGGCCCAGCTGGCGATTATCAGGCAGCTGAGCAGGCATGAATCCTGCGGCCCAGCTGGCGATTATCAGGCAGCTGAGCAGGCATGAATCCTGCGGCCCAGCTGGCGATTATCAGGCAGCTGAGCAGGCATGAATCCTGCGGCCCAGCTGGCGATTATCAGGCAGCTGAGCACGCGCTGATCCCGTACCTCAGGAGGAACTGATCACGTGGCTGTCAAACAGTGATTAGGTGACTGAGAGGCGCTGATCATGTGACTGCTCATGTGCTGATCAGGTAGCTCTCCTGCACGGATCACGTGCCTCAGCAGGCAAGAATCAAGCAGCTGAGCAGGCATGAATCCTGCGGCCCAGCTGGCGATTATCAGGCAGCTGAGCAGGCATGAATCCTGCGGCCCAGCTGGCGATTATCAGGCAGCTGAGCAGGCATGAATCCTGCGGCCCAGCTGGCGATTATCAGGCAGCTGAGCAGGCATGAATCCTGCGGCCCAGCTGGCGATTATCAGGCAGCTGAGCAGGCATGAATCCTGCGGCCCAGCTGGCGATTATCAGGCAGCTGAGCAGGCATGAATCCTGCGGCCCAGCTGGCGATTATCAGGCAGCTGAGCAGGCGATCATCCCGCACCTCAGCAGGCACTGATCACGTGCCTGTCATGCAGTGATCAGGTGACTGAGAGGCGCTGATCATGTGACTGCTCATGTGCTGATCAGGTAGCTCTCCTGCACGGATCATGTGCCTCAGCAGGCAAGAATCAAGCAGCTGAGCAGGCATGAATCCTGCGGCCCAGCTGGCGATTATCAGGCAGCTGAGCAGGCATGAATCCTGCGGCCCAGCTGGCGATTATCAGGCAGCTGAGCAGGCATGAATCCTGCGGCCCAGCTGGCGATTATCAGGCAGCTGAGCAGGCATGAATCCTGCGGCCCAGCTGGCGATTATCAGGCAGCTGAGCAGGCATGAATCCTGCGGCCCAGCTGGCGATTATCAGGCAGCTGAGCAGGCATGAATCCTGCGGCCCAGCTGGCGATTATCAGGCAGCTGAGCAGGCATGAATCCTGCGGCCCAGCTGGCGATTATCAGGCAGCTGAGCAGGCTGATCCCGCACCTCAGCAGGCACTGATCACGTGGCTGTCAAACAGTGATCAGGTGACTGAGAGGCGCTGATCATGTGACTGCTCATGTGCTGATCAGGTAGCTCTGCTGCACGGATCATGTGCCTCAGCAGGCAAGAATCAAGCAGCTGAGCAGGCATGAATCCTGCGGCCCAGCTGGCGATTATCAGGCAGCTGAGCAGGCATGAATCCTGCGGCCCAGCTGGCGATTATCAGGCAGCTGAGCAGGCGCTGATCCCGCACCTTAGCAGGCACTGATCACGTGCCTGTCATGCAGTGATCAGGTGACTGAGAGGCGCTGATCATGTGACTGCTCATGTGCTGATCAGGTAGCGCTCCTGCACGGATCATGTGCCTCAGCAGGCAAGAATCAAGCAGCTGAGCAGGCATGAATCCTGCGGCCCAGCTGGCGATTATCAGGCAGCTGAGCAGGCATGAATCCTGCGGCCCAGCTGGCGATTATCAGGCAGCTGAGCAGGCATGAATCCTGCGGCCCAGCTGGCGATTATCAGGCAGCTGAGCAGGCATGAATCCTGCGGCCCAGCTGGCGATTATCAGGCAGCTGAGCAGGCATGAATCCTGCGGCCCAGCTGGCGATTATCAGGCAGCTGAGCAGGCATGAATCCTGCGGCCCAGCTGGCGATTATCAGGCAGCTGAGCAGGCATGAATCCTGCGGCCCAGCTGGCGATTATCAGGCAGCTGAGCAGGCATGAATCCTGCGGCCCAGCTGGCGATTATCAGGCAGCTGAGCAGGCATGAATCCTGCGGCCCAGCTGGCGATTATCAGGCAGCTGAGCAGGCATGAATCCTGCGGCCCAGCTGGCGATTATCAGGCAGCTGAGCAGGCATGAATCCTGCGGCCCAGCTGGCGATTATCAGGCAGCTGAGCAGGCATGAATCCTGCGGCCCAGCTGGCGATTATCAGGCAGCTGAGCAGGCATGAATCCTGCGGCCCAGCTGGCGATTATCAGGCAGCTGAGCAGGCATGAATCCTGCGGCCCAGCTGGCGATTATCAGGCAGCTGAGCAGGCGCTGATCCCGCACCTCAGCAGGCACTGATCACGTGCCTGTCATGCAGTGATCAGGTGACTGAGAGGCGCTGATCATGTGACTGCTCATGTGCTGATCAGGTAGCTCTCCTGCACGGATCATGTGCCTCAGCAGGCAAGAATCAAGCAGCTGAGCAGGCATGAATCCTGCGGCCCAGCTGGCGATTATCAGGCAGCTGAGCAGGCATGAATCCTGCGGCCCAGCTGGCGATTATCAGGCAGCTGAGCAGGCATGAATCCTGCGGCCCAGCTGGCGATTATCAGGCAGCTGAGCAGGCATGAATCCTGCGGCCCAGCTGGCGATTATCAGGCAGCTGAGCAGGCATGAATCCTGCGGCCCAGCTGGCGATTATCAGGCAGCTGAGCAGGCATGAATCCTGCGGCCCAGCTGGCGATTATCAGGCAGCTGAGCAGGCATGATCCCGCACCTCAGCAGGCACTGATCACGTGGCTGTCATGCAGTGATCAGGTGACTGAGAGGCGCTGATCATGTGACTGCTCATGTGCTGATCAGGTAGCTCTCCTGCACGGATCATGTGCCTCAGCAGGCAAGAATCAAGCAGCTGAGCAGGCATGAATCCTGCGGCCCAGCTGGCGATTATCAGGCAGCTGAGCAGGCATGAATCCTGCGGCCCAGCTGGCGATTATCAGGCAGCTGAGCAGGCATGAATCCTGCGGCCCAGCTGGCGATTATCAGGCAGCTGAGCAGGCATGAATCCTGCGGCCCAGCTGGCGATTATCAGGCAGCTGAGCAGGCATGAATCCTGCGGCCCAGCTGGCGATTATCAGGCAGCTGAGCAGGCATGAATCCTGCGGCCCAGCTGGCGATTATCAGGCAGCTGAGCAGGCGCTGATCCCGCACCTCAGCAGGCACTGATCACGTGCCTGTCATGCAGTGATCAGGTGACTGAGAGGCGCTGATCATGTGACTGCTCATGTGCTGATCAGGTAGCGCTCCTGCACGGATCATGTGCCTCAGCAGGCAAGAATCAAGCAGCTGAGCAGGCATGAATCCTGCGGCCCAGCTGGCGATTATCAGGCAGCTGAGCAGGCATGAATCCTGCGGCCCAGCTGGCGATTATCAGGCAGCTGAGCAGGCATGAATCCTGCGGCCCAGCTGGCGATTATCAGGCAGCTGAGCAGGCATGAATCCTGCGGCCCAGCTGGCGATTATCAGGCAGCTGAGCAGGCGCTGATCCCGCACCTCAGCAGGCACTGATCACGTGCCTGTCATGCAGTGATCAGGTGACTGAGAGGCGCTGATCATGTGACTGCTCATGTGCTGATCAGGTAGCGCTCCTGCACGGATCATGTGCCTCAGCAGGCAAGAATCAAGCAGCTGAGCAGGCATGAATCCTGCGGCCCAGCTGGCGATTATCAGGCAGCTGAGCAGGCATGAATCCTGCGGCCCAGCTGGCGATTATCAGGCAGCTGAGCAGGCATGAATCCTGCGGCCCAGCTGGCGATTATCAGGCAGCTGAGCAGGCATGAATCCTGCGGCCCAGCTGGCGATTATCAGGCAGCTGAGCAGGCATGAATCCTGCGGCCCAGCTGGCGATTATCAGGCAGCTGAGCAGGCATGAATCCTGCGGCCCAGCTGGCGATTATCAGGCAGCTGAGCAGGCATGAATCCTGCGGCCCAGCTGGCGATTATCAGGCAGCTGAGCAGGCATGAATCCTGCGGCCCAGCTGGCGATTATCAGGCAGCTGAGCAGGCATGAATCCTGCGGCCCAGCTGGCGATTATCAGGCAGCTGAGCAGGCATGAATCCTGCGGCCCAGCTGGCGATTATCAGGCAGCTGAGCAGGCATGAATCCTGCGGCCCAGCTGGCGATTATCAGGCAGCTGAGCAGGCATGAATCCTGCGGCCCAGCTGGCGATTATCAGGCAGCTGAGCAGGCATGAATCCTGCGGCCCAGCTGGCGATTATCAGGCAGCTGAGCAGGCATGAATCCTGCGGCCCAGCTGGCGATTATCAGGCAGCTGAGCAGGCGCTGATCCCGCACCTCAGCAGGCACTGATCACGTGCCTGTCATGCAGTGATCAGGTGACTGAGAGGCGCTGATCATGTGACTGCTCATGTGCTGATCAGGTAGCTCTCCTGCACGGATCATGTGCCTCAGCAGGCAAGAATCAAGCAGCTGAGCAGGCATGAATCCTGCGGCCCAGCTGGCGATTATCAGGCAGCTGAGCAGGCATGAATCCTGCGGCCCAGCTGGCGATTATCAGGCAGCTGAGCAGGCATGAATCCTGCGGCCCAGCTGGCGATTATCAGGCAGCTGAGCAGGCATGAATCCTGCGGCCCAGCTGGCGATTATCAGGCAGCTGAGCAGGCATGAATCCTGCGGCCCAGCTGGCGATTATCAGGCAGCTGAGCAGGCATGAATCCTGCGGCCCAGCTGGCGATTATCAGGCAGCTGAGCAGGCATGAATCCTGCGGCCCAGCTGGCGATTATCAGGCAGCTGAGCAGGCATGAATCCTGCGGCCCAGCTGGCGATTATCAGGCAGCTGAGCAGGCATGAATCCTGCGGCCCAGCTGGCGATTATCAGGCAGCTGAGCAGGCATGAATCCTGCGGCCCAGCTGGCGATTATCAGGCAGCTGAGCAGGCATGAATCCTGCGGCCCAGCTGGCGATTATCAGGCAGCTGAGCAGGCATGAATCCTGCGGCCCAGCTGGCGATTATCAGGCAGCTGAGCAGGCGCTGATCCCGCACCTCAGCAGGCACTGATCACGTGGCTGTCATGCAGTGATCAGGTGACTGAGAGGCGCTGATCATGTGACTGCTCATGTGCTGATCAGGTAGCTCTCCTGCACGGATCATGTGCCTCAGCAGGCAAGAATCAAGCAGCTGAGCAGGCATGAATCCTGCGGCCCAGCTGGCGATTATCAGGCAGCTGAGCAGGCATGAATCCTGCGGCCCAGCTGGCGATTATCAGGCAGCTGAGCAGGCATGAATCCTGCGGCCCAGCTGGCGATTATCAGGCAGCTGAGCAGGCATGAATCCTGCGGCCCAGCTGGCGATTATCAGGCAGCTGAGCAGGCATGAATCCTGCGGCCCAGCTGGCGATTATCAGGCAGCTGAGCAGGCATGAATCCTGCGGCCCAGCTGGCGATTATCAGGCAGCTGAGCATGATCCCGCACCTCAGCAGGCACTGATCACGTGGCTGCCATGCAGTGATCAGGTGACTGAGAGGCGCTGATCATGTGACTGCTCATGTGCTGATCAGGTAGCTCTCCTGCATGGATCATGTGCCTCAGCAGGCAAGAATCAAGCAGCTGAGCAGGCATGAATCCTGCGGCCCAGCTGGCGATTATCAGGCAGCTGAGCAGGCATGAATCCTGCGGCCCAGCTGGCGATTATCAGGCAGCTGAGCAGGCATGAATCCTGCGGCCCAGCTGGCGATTATCAGGCAGCTGAGCAGGCATGAATCCTGCGGCCCAGCTGGCGATTATCAGGCAGCTGAGCAGGCATGAATCCTGCGGCCCAGCTGGCGATTATCAGGCAGCTGAGCAGGCATGAATCCTGCGGCCCAGCTGGCGATTA
Source organism: Bos javanicus (assembly GCF_032452875.1). Lineage (NCBI taxonomy): Eukaryota > Metazoa > Chordata > Mammalia > Artiodactyla > Bovidae > Bos > Bos javanicus. The sequence goes on along the minus strand of NW_026894278.1, from coordinate 25,464 downwards.
TCAGGCAGCTGAGCAGGCGCTGATCCCGCACCTCAGCAGGCACTGATCACGTGCCTGTCATGCAGTGATCAGGTGACTGAGAGGCGCTGATCATGTGACTGCTCATGTGCTGATCAGGTAGCTCTCCTGCACGGATCATGTGCCTCAGCAGGCGAGAATCAAGCAGCTGAGCAGGCATGAATCCTGCGGCCCAGCTGGCGATTATCAGGCAGCTGAGCAGGCATGAATCCTGCGGCCCAGCTGGCGATTATCAGGCAGCTGAGCAGGCATGAATCCTGCGGCCCAGCTGGCGATTATCAGGCAGCTGAGCAGGCATGAATCCTGCGGCCCAGCTGGCGATTATCAGGCAGCTCAGCAGGCATGAATCCTGCGGCCCAGCTGGCGATTATCAGGCAGCTGAGCAGGCATGAATCCTGCGGCCCAGCTGGCGATTATCAGGCAGCTGAGCAGGCATGAATCCTGCGGCCCAGCTGGCGATTATCAGGCAGGTGAGCAGGCGTGATCCCGCACCTCAGCAGGAACTGATCACGTGGCTGTCAAACAGTGATTAGGTGACTGAGAGGCGCTGATCATGTGACTGATCATGTGCTGATCAGGTAGCTCTCCTGCACGGATCATGTGCCTCAGCAGGCAAGAATCAAGCAGATGAGCAGGCATGAATCCGGCGGCCCAGCTGGCGATTATCAGGCAGCTGAGCAGGCATGAATCCTGCGGCCCAGCTGGCGATTATCAAGCAGGTGAGCAGGCATGAATCCTGCGGCCCAGCTGGCGATTATCAGGCAGCTGAGCAGGCATGAATCCTGCGGCCCAGCTGGCGATTATCAAGCAGGTGAGCAGGCATGAATCCTGCGGCCCAGCTGGCGATTATCAGGCAGCTGAGCAGGCATGAATCCTGCGGCCCAGCTGGCTATTATCAAGCAGGTGAGCACGCGCTGATCCCGTACCTCAGGAGGCACTGATCACGTGGCTGTCAAGCAGTGATCAGGTGACTGAGAGGCGCTGATCTTGTGCCTGATCATGTGCTGATCAGGTAGCTCTCCTGCACGGATCTTGTGTCTCAGCAGGGAAGAATCAAGCAGCTGAGCACGCATGAATCCTGCGGCCCAGCTGGCGATTATCAGGCAGCTGAGCAGGCATGAATCCTGCGGCCCAGCTGGCGATTATCAGGCAGATGAGCAGGCATGAATCCTGCGGCCCAGCTGGCGATTATCAGGCAGGTGAGCAGGCATGAATCCTGTGGCCCAGCTGGCGATTATCAAGCAGGTGAGCAGGCATGAATCCTGCGGCCCAGCTGGCGATTATCAGACAGCTGAGCAGGCATGAATCCTGCGGCCCAGCTGGCGATTATCAGGCAGCTGAGCAGGCATGAATCCTGCGGCCCAGCTGGCGATTATCAAGCAGGTGAGCAGGCGCAGATCCCGTACCTCAGGAGGCACTGATCACGTGGCTGTTAAACAGTGATCAGGTGACTGAGAGGCGCTGATCTTGTGCCTGATCATGTGCTGATCAGGTAGCTCTCCTGCACGGATCATGTGCCTCAGCAGGCAAGAATCAAGCAGATGAGCAGGCATGAATCCTGCGGCCCAGCTGGCGATTATCAAGCAGGTGAGCAGGCATGAATCCTGCGGCCCAGCTGGCGATTATCAAGCAGGTGAGCAGGCGCTGATCCCGCACCTCAGCAGGCACTGATCACGTGGCTGTCAAGCAGTGATCAGGTGACTGAGAGGCGCTGATCATGTGACTGATCATGTGCTGATCAGGTAGCTCTCCTGCACGGATCATGTGCCTCAGCAGGCAAGAATCAAGCAGATGAGCAGGCATGAATCCTGCGGCCCAGCTGGCGATTATCAGGCAGCTGAGCAGGCATGAATCCTGCGGCCCAGCTGGCGATTATCAGGCAGCTGAGCAGGCATGAATCCTGCGGCCCAGCTGGCGATTATCAGGCAGCTGAGCAGGCATGAATCCTGCGGCCCAGCTGGCGATTATCAAGCAGGTGAGCAGGCATGAATCCTGCGGCCCAGCTGGCGATTATCAGGCAGCTGAGCAGGCATGAATCCTGCGGCCCAGCTGGCGATTATCAGGCAGCTGAGCAGGCATGAATCCTGCGGCCCAGCTGGCGATTATCAGGCAGGTGAGCAGGCATGAATCCTGCGGCCCAGCTGGCGATTATCAGGCAGGTGAGCAGGCATGAATCCTGCGGCCCAGCTGGCGATTATCAAGCAGGTGAGCACGCGCTGATCCCGCACCTCAGTAGGCACTGATCACGTGGCTGTCAAACAGTGATTAGGTGACTGAGAGGCGCTGATCATGTGACTGATCATGTGCTGATCAGGTAGCTCTCCTGCACGGATCATGTGCCTCAGCAGGCAAGAATCAAGCAGATGAGCAGGCATGAATCCTGCGGCCCAGCTGGCATTATCAGGCAGCTGAGCAGGCATGAATCCTGCGGCCGAGCTGGCGATTATCAAGCAGGTGAGCAGGCATGAATCCTGCGGCCCAGCTGGCGATTATCAAGCAGGTGAGCAGGCATGAATCCTGCGGCCCAGCTGGCGATTATCAGGCAGCTGAGCAGGCATGAATCCTGCGGCCCAGCTGGCGATTATCAGGCAGCTGAGCAGGCATGAATCCTGCGGCCCAGCTGGCGATTATCAAGCAGGTGAGCAGGCGCTGATCCCACACCTCAGCAGGCACTGATCACGTGCCTGTCAAGCAGTGATCAGGTGACTGAGAGGCGCTGATCTTGTGCCTGATCATGTGCTGATCAGGTAGCTCTCCTGCACGGATCATGTGCCTCAGCAGGCAAGAATCAAGCAGATGAGCAGGCGTGAATCCTGCGGCCCAGCTGGCGATTATCAGGCAGATGAGCAGGCATGAATCCTGCGGCCCAGCTGGCGATTATCAGGCAGATGAGCAGGCATGAATCCTGCGGCCCAGCTGGCGATTATCAGGCAGGTGAGCAGGCATGAATCCTGGGGCCCAGCTGGCGATTATCAAGCAGGTGAGCAGGCATGAATCCTGCGGCCCAGCTGGCGATTATCAAGCAGGTGAGCAGGCGATGATCCCGCACCTCAGCAGGCACTGATCACGTGGCTGTCATGCAGTGATCAGGTGACTGAGAGGCGCTGATCATGTGACTGATCATGTGCTGATCAAGTAGCTCTCCTGCACGGATCTTGTGTCTCAGCAGGGAAGAATCAAGCAGCTGAGCAGGCATGAATCCTGCGGCCCAGCTGGCGATTATCAGGCAGGTGAGCAGGCATGAATCCTGCGGCCCAGCTGGCGATTATCAAGCAGGTGAGCAGGCATGAATCCTGCGGCCCAGCTGGCGATTATCAGGCAGCTGAGCAGGCATGAATCCTGCGGCCCAGCTGGCGATTATCAAGCAGGTGAGCAGGCATGAATCCTGCGGCCCAGCTGGCGATTATCAAGCAGGTGAGCAGGCATGAATCCTGCGGCCCAGCTGGCGATTATCAAGCAGGTGAGCAGGCGCTGATCCCGCACCTCAGCAGGAACTGATCACGTGGCTGTCAAGCAGTGATCAGGTGACTGAGAGGCGCTGATCATGTGACTGCTCATGTGCTGATCAGGTAGCTCTCCTGCACGGATCATGTGCCTCAGCAGGCAAGAATCAAGCAGATGAGCAGGCATGAATCCTGCGGCCCAGCTGGCGATTATCAGGCAGCTGAGCAGGCATGAATCCTGCGGCCCAGCTGGCGATTATCAGGCAGCTGAGCAGGCATGAATCCTGCGGCCCAGCTGGCGATTATCAAGCAGGTGAGCAGGCATGAATCCTGCGGCCCAGCTGGCGATTATCAGGCAGCTGAGCAGGCATGAATCCTGCGGCCCAGCTGGCGATTATCAAGCAGGTGAGCAGGCATGAATCCTGCGGCCCAGCTGGCGATTATCAAGCAGGTGAGCAGGCATGAATCCTGCGGCCCAGCTGGCGATTATCAGGCAGCTGAGCAGGCATGAATCCTGCGGCCCAGCTGGCGAGTATCAGGCAGCTGAGCAGGCATGAATCCTGCGGCCCAGCTGGCGATTATCAGGCAGCTGAGCAGGCATGAATCCTGCGGCCCAGCTGGCGATTATCAAGCAGGTGAGCAGGCATGAATCCTGCGGCCCAGCTGGCGATTATCAGGCAGCTGAGCAGGCATGAATCCTGCGGCCCAGCTGGCGATTATCAAGCAGGTGAGCAGGCATGAATCCTGCGGCCCAGCTGGCGATTATCAGGCAGCTGAGCAGGCATGAATCCTGCGGCCCAGCTGGCGATTATCAAGCAGGTGAGCACGCGCTGATCCCGTACCTCAGGAGGCACTGATCACGTGGCTGTCAAGCAGTGATCAGGTGACTGAGAGGCGCTGATCATGTGACTGCTCATGTGCTGATCAGGTAGCTCTCCTGCACGGATCATGTGCCTCAGCAGGCAAGAATCAAGCAGATGAGCAGGCATGAATCCTGCGGCCCAGCTGGCGATTATCAGGCAGCTGAGCAGGCATGAATCCTGCGGCCCAGCTGGCGATTATCAGGCAGCTGAGCAGGCATGAATCCTGCGGCCCAGCTGGCGATTATCAAGCAGGTGAGCAGGCATGAATCCTGCGGCCCAGCTGGCGATTATCAGGCAGCTGAGCAGGCATGAATCCTGCGGCCCAGCTGGCGATTATCAGGCAGCTGAGCAGGCATGAATCCTGCGGCCCAGCTGGCGATTATCAGGCAGCTGAGCAGGCATGAATCCTGCGGCCCAGCTGGCGATTATCAGGCAGCTGAGCAGGCATGAATCCTGCGGCCCAGCTGGCGATTATCAGGCAGCTGAGCAGGCATGAATCCTGCGGCCCAGCTGGCGATTATCAGGCAGCTGAGCAGGCATGAATCCTGCGGCCCAGCTGGCGATTATCAGGCAGCTGAGCAGGCATGAATCCTGCGGCCCAGCTGGCGATTATCAAGCAGGTGAGCAGGCATGAATCCTGCGGCCCAGCTGGCGATTATCAGGCAGGTGAGCAGGCATGAATCCTGCGGCCCAGCTGGCGATTATCAGGCAGCTGAGCAGGCATGAATCCTGCGGCCCAGCTGGCTATTATCAAGCAGGTGAGCACGCGCTGATCCCGTACCTCAGGAGGCACTGATCACGCGGCTGTCAAACAGTGATCAGGTGACTGAGAGGCGCTGATCATGTGCCTGATCATGTGCTGATCAGGTAGCTCTCCTGCACGGATCATGTGCCTCAGCAGGCAAGAATCAAGCAGCTGAGCAGGCATGAATCCTGCGGCCCAGCTGGCGATTATCAAGAGGTGAGCAGGCATGAATCCGGCGGCCCAGCTGGCGATTATCAAGCAGGTGAGCAGGCATGAATCCTGCGGCCCAGCTGGCGATTATCAGGCAGCTGAGCAGGCATGAATCCTGCGGCCCAGCTGGCGATTATCAGGCAGCTGAGCAGGCATGAATCCTGCGGCCCAGCTGGCGATTATCAGGCAGGTGAGCAGGCATGAATCCTGCGGCCCAGCTGGCGATTATCAAGCAGGTGAGCAGGCGTGAATCCCGCACCTCAGCAGGCACTGATCACGTGCCTGTCAAGCAGTGATCAGGTGACTGAGAGGCGCTGATCATGTGACTGCTCATGTGATGTTCAGCTACCGCTCCTGCACGGATCATGTGCCCAGCAGGCAAGAATCAAGCAGATGAGCAGGCATGAATCCTGCGGCCCAGCTGGCGATTATCAGGCAGCTGAGCAGGCATGAATACTGCGGCCCAGCTGGCGATTATCAAGCAGGTGAGCAGGCATGAATCCTGCGGCCCAGCTGGCGATTATCAGGCTGGTGAGCAGGCATGAATCCTGCGGCCCAGCTGGCGATTATCAGGCAGCTGAGCAGGCATGAATCCTGCGGCCCAGCTGGCGATTATCAGGCAGCTGAGCAGGCATGAATCCTGCGGCCCAGCTGGCGATTATCAAGCAGGTGAGCAGGCGCTGATCCCGCACCTCAGCAGGCACTGATCACGTGCCTGTCAAGCAGTGATCAGGTGACTGAGAGGCGCTGATCATGTGACTGCTCATGTGCTGATCAGGTAGCTCTCCTGCACGGATCATGTGCCTCAGCAGGCAAGAATCAAGCAGATGAGCAGGCATGAATCCTGCGGCCCAGCTGGCGATTATCAGGCAGCTGAGCAGGCATGAATCCTGCGGCCCAGCTGGCGATTATCAGGCAGCTGAGCAGGCATGAATCCTGCGGCCCAGCTGGCGATTATCAGGCAGGTGAGCAGGCATGAATCCTGCGGCCCAGCTGGCGATTATCAGGCAGCTGAGCAGGCATGAATCCTGCGGCCCAGCTGGCGATTATCAGGCAGCTGAGCAGGCATGAATCCTGAGGCCCAGCTGGCGATTATCAAGCAGGTGAGCAGGCATGAATCCTGCGGCCCAGCTGGCGATTATCAAGCAGGTGAGCACGCGCTGATCCCGTACCTCAGGAGGAACTGATCACGTGGCTGTCAAGCAGTGATCAGGTGACTGAGAGGCGCTGATCATGTGACTGCTCATGTGCTGATCAGGTAGCTCTCCTGCACGGATCATGTGCCTCAGCAGGCAAGAATCAAGCAGATGAGCAGGCATGAATCCTGCGGCCCAGCTGGCCATTATCAGGCAGATGAGCAGGCATGAATCCTGCGGCCCAGCTGGCGATTATCAAGCAGGTGAGCAGGCATGAATCCTGCGGCCCAGCTGGCGATTATCAGGCAGCTGAGCAGGCATGAATCCTGCGGCCCAGCTGGCGATTATCAGGCAGGTGAGCAGGCATGAATCCTGCGGCCCAGCTGGCGATTATCAGGCAGGTGAGCAGGCATGAATCCTGCGGCCCAGCTGGCGATTATCAAGCAGGTGAGCACGCGCTGATCCCGTACCTCAGGAGGCACTGATCACGCGGCTGTCAAACAGTGATCAGGTGACTGAGAGGCGCTGATCATGTGACTGCTCATGTGCTGATCAAGTAGCTCTCCTGCACGGATCTTGTGTCTCAGCAGGGAAGAATCAAGGAGCTGAGCAGGCATGAATCCTGCGGCCCAGCTGGCGATTATCAGGCAGCTGAGCAGGCATGAATCCTGCGGCCCAGCTGGCGATTATCAAGCAGGTGAGCAGGCATGAATCCTACGGCCCAGCTGGCGATTATCAAGCAGGTGAGCAGGCATGAATCCTGCGGCCCAGCTGGCGATTATCAGGCAGCTGAGCAGGCATGAATCCTGCGGCCCAGCTGGCGATTATCAGGCAGCTGAGCAGGCATGAATCCTGCGGCCCAGCTGGCGATTATCAAGCAGGTGAGCAGGCATGAATCCTGCGGCCCAGCTGGCGATTATCAGGCAGGTGAGCAGGCATGAATCCTGCGGCCCAGCTGGCGATTATCAGGCAGGTGAGCAGGCATGAATCCTGCGGCCCAGCTGGCGATTATCAGGCAGCTGAGCAGGCATGAATCCTGCGGCCCAGCTGGCGATTATCAGGCAGCTGAGCAGGCATGAATCCTGCGGCCCAGCTGGCGATTATCAGGCAGCTGAGCAGGCATGAATCCTGCGGCCCAGCTGGCGATTATCAGACAGCTGAGCAGGCATGAATCCTGCGGCCCAGCTGGCGATTATCAGGCAGCTGAGCAGGCATGAATCCTGCGGCCCAGCTGGCGATTATCAGGCAGCTGAGCAGGCATGAATCCTGCGGCCCAGCTGGCGATTATCAAGCAGGTGAGCAGGCGGTGATCCCGTACCTCAGGAGGCACTGATCAAGTGGCTGTCAAACAGTGATTAGGTGACTGAGAGGCGCTGATCATGTGATTGATCATGTGCTGATCAGGTAGCTCTCCTGCACGGATCATGTGCCTCAGCAGGCAAGAATCAAGCAGATGAGCAGGCATGAATCCTGCGGCCCAGCTGGCGATTATCAAGCAGGTGAGCAGGCGCTGATGCCGCACCTGCAGGCACTGATCACGTGCCTTCATGCAGTGATCAGGTGACTGAGAGGCGCTGATCATGTGACTGCTCATGTGCTGATCAGGTAGCGCTCCTGCACGGATCATGTGCCCAGCAGGCAAGAATCAAGCAGATGAGCAGGCATGAATCCTGCGGCCCAGCTGGCGATTATCAGGCAGCTGAGCAGGCATGAATCCTGCGGCCCAGCTGGCGATTATCAGGCAGCTGAGCAGGCATGAATCCTGAGGCCCAGCTGGCGATTATCAGGCAGCTGAGCAGGCATGAATCCTGCGGCCCAGCTGGCGATTATCAGGCAGCTGAGCAGGCATGAATCCTGCGGCCCAGCTGGCGATTATCAGGCAGCTGAGCAGGCATGAATCCTGCGGCCCAGCTGGCGATTATCAAGCAGGTGAGCAGGCATGAATCCTGCGGCCCAGCTGGCGATTATCAGGCAGCTGAGCAGGCATGAATCCTGCGGCCCAGCTGGCGATTATCAGGCAGCTGAGCAGGCATGAATCCTGCGGCCCAGCTGGCGATTATCAAGCAGGTGAGCAGGCATGAATCCTGCGGCCCAGCTGGCGATTATCAGGCAGCTGAGCAGGCATGAATCCTGCGGCCCAGCTGGCGATTATCAGGCAGCTGAGCAGGCATGAATCCTGCGGCCCAGCTGGCGATTATCAGGCAGCTGAGCAGGCATGAATCATGCGGCCCAGCTGGCGATTATCAGGCAGCTGAGCAGGCATGAATCCTGCGGCCCAGCTGGCGATTATCAGGCAGCTGAGCAGGCATGAATCCTGCGGCCCAGCTGGCGATTATCAAGCAGCTGAGCAGGCATGAATCCTGCGGCCCAGCTGGCGATTATCAGGCAGGTGAGCAGGCATGAATCCTGCGGCCCAGCTGGCGATTATCAAGCAGCTGAGCAGGCATGAATCCTGCGGCCCAGCTGGCGATTATCAGGCAGCTGAGCAGGCATGAATCCTGCGGCCCAGCTGGCGATTATCAAGCAGGTGAGCACGCGCTGATCCCGTACCTCAGGAGGCACTGATCACGTGGCTGTCAAGCAGTGATCAGGTGACTGAGAGGCGCTGATCATGTGACTGATCATGTGCTGATCAGGTAGCTCTCCTGCACAGATCTTGTGCCTCAGCAGGCAAGAATCAAGGAGCTGAGCAGGCATGAATCCTGCGGCCCAGCTGGCGATTATCAGGAGGTGAGCAGGCATGAATCCTGCGGCCCAGCTGGCGATTATCAGGCAGCTGAGCAGGCATGAATCCTGCGGCCCAGCTGGCGATTATCAGGCAGCTGAGCAGGCATGAATCCTGCGGCCCAGCTGGCGATTATCAGGCAGCTGAGCAGGCATGAATCCTGCGGCCCAGCTGGCGATTATCAAGCAGGTGAGCAGGCATGAATCCTGCGGCCCAGCTGGCGATTATCAAGCAGGTGAGCACGCGCTGCTCCCGCACCAGAGCAGGCACTGATCACGTGCCTGTCAAGCAGTGATCAGGTGACTGAGAGGCGCTGATCATGTGACTGCTCATGTGCTGATCAAGTAGCTCTCCTGCACGGATCATGTGCCTCAGCAAGCAAGAATCAAGCAGATGAGCAGGCATGAATCCTGCGGCCCAGCTGGCGATTATCAGGCTGGTGAGCAGGCATGAATCCTGCGGCCCAGCTGGCGATTATCAGGCAGCTGAGCAGGCATGAATCCTGCGGCCCAGCTGGCGATTATCAGGCAGCTGAGCAGGCATGAATCCTGCGGCCCAGCTGGCGATTATCAGGCAGCTGAGCAGGCATGAATCCTGCGGCCCAGCTGGCGATTATCAGGCAGCTGAGCAGGCATGAATCCTGCGGCCCAGCTGGCGATTATCAAGCAGATGAGCAGGCGCTGATCCCGCACCCCAGCAGGCACTGATCACGTGGCTGTCAAGCAGTGATCAGGTGACTGAGAGGCGCTGATCATGTGACTGCTCATGTGCTGATCAAGTAGCTCTCCTGCACGGATCATGTGCCTCAGCAGGCAAGAATCAAGCAGCTGAGCAGGCATGAATCCTGCGGCCCAGCTGGCGATTATCAGGCAGCTGAGCAGGCATGAATCCTGCGGCCCAGCTGGCGATTATCAGGCAGCTGAGCAGGCATGAATCCTGCGGCCCAGCTGGCGATTATCAGGCAGCTGAGCAGGCATGAATCCTGCGGCCCAGCTGGCGATTATCAGGCAGCTGAGCAGGCATGAATCCTGCGGCCCAGCTGGCGATTATCAGGCAGCTGAGCAGGCATGAATCCTGCGGCCCAGCTGGCGATTATCAGGCAGCTGAGCAGGCATGAATCCTGCGGCCCAGCTGGCGATTATCAAGCAGCTGAGCAGGCATGAATCCTGCGGCCCAGCTGGCGATTATCAAGCAGGTGAGCACGCGATGATCCCATACCTCAGGAGGAACTGATCACGTGGCTGTCAAGCAGTGATTAGGTGACTGAGAGGCGCTGATCATGTGACTGCTCATGTGCTGATCAGGTAGCTCTCCTGCACGGATCATGTGCCTCAGCAGGCAAGAATCAAGCAGCTGAGCAGGCATGAATCCTGCGGCCCAGCTGGCGATTATCAGGCAGCTGAGCAGGCATGAATCCTGCGGCCCAGCTGGCGATTATCAAGCAGGTGAGCAGGCATGAATCCTGCGGCCCAGCTGGCGATTATCAGGCAGCTGAGCAGGCATGAATCCTGCGGCCCAGCTGGCGATTATCAGGCAGGTGAGCAGGCATGAATCCTGCGGCCCAGCTTGCGATTATCAGGCAGATGAGCAGGCATGAATCCTGCGGCCCAGCTGGCGATTATCAAGCAGGTGAGCAGGCGCTGATCCCACACCTCAGCAGGCACTGATCACGTGCCTGTCAAGCAGTGATCAGGTGACTGAGAGGCGCTGATCATGTGACTGCTCATGTGCTGATCAGGTAGCTCTCCTGCACGGATCATGTGCCTCAGCAGGCAAGAATCAAGCAGATGAGCAGGCATGAATCCTGCGGCCCAGCTGGCGATTATCAGGCAGCTGAGCAGGCATGAATCCTGCGGCCCAGCTGGCGATTATCAGGCAGCTGAGCAGGCATGAATCCTGCGGCCCAGCTGGCGATTATCAAGCAGGTGAGCAGGCATGAATCCTGCGGCCCAGCTGGCGATTATCAGGCAGCTGAGCAGGCATGAATCCTGCGGCCCAGCTGGCGATTATCAGGCAGCTGAGCAGGCATGAATCCTGCGGCCCAGCTGGCGATTATCAGGCAGGTGAGCAGGCATGAATCCTGCGGCCCAGCTGGCGATTATCAGGCAGCTGAGCAGGCATGAATCCTGCGGCCCAGCTGGCGATTATCAAGCAGGTGAGCAGGCATGAATCCTGCGGCCCAGCTGTGGATTATCAGGCAGATGAGCAGGCATGAATCCTGCGGCCCAGCTGGCGATTATCAGGCAGCTGAGCAGGCATGAATCCTGCGGCCCAGCTGGCGATTATCAAGCAGGTGAGCAGGCATGAATCCTGCGGCCCAGCTGGCGATTATCAGGCAGCTGAGCAGGCATGAATCCTGCGGCCCAGCTGGCGATTATCAGGCAGCTGAGCAGGCATGAATCCTGCGGCCCAGCTGGCGATTATCAGGCAGCTGAGCAGGCATGAATCCTGCGGCCCAGCTGGCGATTATCAAGCAGGTGAGCAGGCGCTGATCCCGCACCTCAGGAGGCACTGATCACGCGCCTGTCAAGCAGTGATCAGGTGACTGAGAGGCGCTGATCATGTGACTGCTCATGTTCTGATCAGGTAGCTCTCCTGCACGTATCATGTGCCTCAGCAGGCTATTATCAAGCAGATGAGCAGGCATGAATCCTGCGGCCCAGCTGGCGATTATCAGGCAGGTGAGCAGGCGCTGATCCCGCAGCCCAGCAGGCACTGATCACGTGCCTGTCAAGCAGTGATCAGGTGACTGAGAGGCGCTGATCATGTGACTGATCATGTGCTGATCAGGTAGCTCTCCTGCACGGATCATGCGCCTCAGCAGGCAAGTATCAGGCAGATGAGCAGGCATGAATCCTGCGGCCCAGCTGGCGATTATCAGGCAGCTGAGCAGGCATGAATCCTGCGGCCCAGCTGGCGATTATCAAGCAGGTGAGCAGGCATGAATCCTGCGGCCCAGCTGGCGATTATCAAGCAGGTGAGCAGGCATGAATCCTGCGGCCCAGCTGGCGATTATCAGGCAGGTGAGCAGGCATGAATCCTGCGGCCCAGCTGGCGATTATCAAGCAGGTGAGCAGGCATGAATACTACGGCCCAGCTGGCCTTTATCAAGCATGTGAGCAGGCATGAATCCTGCGACCCAGCTGGCGATTATCAGGCAGCTGAGCAGGCATGAATCCTGCGGCCCAGCTGGCGATTATCAAGCAGGTGAGCAGGCATGAATCCTGCGGCCCAGCTGGCGATTATCAGGCAGGTGAGCAGGCATGAATCCTGCGGCCCAGCTGGCGATTATCAGGCAGCTGAGCAGGCATGAATCCTGCGGCCCAGCTGGCGATTATCAGGCAGGTGAGCAGGCATGAATCCTGCGGCCCAGCTGGCGATTATCAAGCAGGTGAGCACGCGCTGATCCCGTACCTCAGGAGGAACTGATCACGTGGCTGTCAAACAGTGATTAGGTGACTGGGAGGCGCTGATCATGTGACTGCTCATGTGCTGATCAGGTAGCTCTCCTGCACGGATCATGTGCCTCAGCAGGCAAGAATCAAGCAGCTGAGCAGGCATGAATCCTGCGGCCCAGCTGGCGATTATCAGGCAGCTGAGCAGGCATGAATCCTGCGGCCCAGCTGGCGATTATCAGGCAGGTGAGCAGGCATGAATCCTGCGGCCCAGCTGGCGATTATCAGGCAGCTGAGCAGGCATGAATCCTGCGGCCCAGCTGGCGATTATCAAGCAGGTGAGCAGGCATGAATCCTGCGGCCCAGCTGGCGATTATCAGGCAGATGAGCAGGCATGAATCCTGCGGCCCAGCTGGCTATTATCAAGCAGGTGAGCACGCGCTGCTCCCGCACCAGAGCAGGCACTGATCACGTGCCTGTCAAGCAGTGATCAGGTGACTGAGAGGCGCTGATCATGTGACTGCTCATGTGCTGATCAAGTAGCTCTCCTGCACGGATCTTGTGTCTCAGCAGGCAAGAATCAAGGAGATGAGCAGGCATGAATCCTGCGGCCCAGCTGGCGATTATCAGGCTGCTGAGCAGGCATGAATCCTGCGCCCCAGGTGGCGATTATCAAGCAGGTGAGCAGGCATGATCCTGCGGCCCAGCTGGCGATTATCAGGCAGCTGAGCAGGCATGATCCTGCGGCCCAGCTGGCGATTATCAAGGCAGCTGAGCAGGCATGAATCCTGCGGCCCAGCTGGCGATTATCAGGCAGCTGAGCAGGCATGAATCCTGCGGCCCAGCTGGCGATTATCAGGCAGCTGAGCAGGCATGAATCCTGCGGCCCAGCTGGCGATTATCAGGCAGCTGAGCAGGCATGAATCCTGCGGCCCAGCTGGCGATTATCAGGCAGCTGAGCAGGCATGAATCCTGCGGCCCAGCTGGCGATTATCAGGCAGCTGAGCAGGCATGAATCCTGCGGCCCAGCTGGCGATTATCAGGCAGCTGAGCAGGCATGAATCCTGCGGCCCAGCTGGCGATTATCAAGCAGGTGAGCAGGCATGAATCCTGCGGCCCAGCTGGCGATTATCAGGCAGGTGAGCAGGCATGAATCCTGCGGCCCAGCTGGCGATTATCAGGCAGCTGAGCAGGCATGAATCCTGCGGCCCAGCTGGCGATTATCAGGCAGCTGAGCAGGCATGAATCCTGCGGCCCAGCTGGCGATTATCAGGCAGCTGAGCAGGCATGAATCCTGCGGCCCAGCTGGCGATTATCAAGCAGGTGAGCAGGCATGAATCCTGTGGCCCAGCTGGCGATTATCAAGCGGGTGAGCACGCGCTGATCCCGTACCTCAGGAGGAACTGATCACGTGGCTGTCAAACAGTGATTAGGTGACTGGGAGGCGCTGATCATGTGACTGCTCATGTGCTGATCAGGTAGCTCTCCTGCACGGATCATGTGCCTCAGCAGGCAAGAATCAAGCAGATGAGCAGGCATGAATCCTGCGGCCCAGCTGGCGATTATCAGGCAGGTGAGCAGGCATGAATCCTGCGGCCCAGCTGGCGATTATCAAGCAGGTGAGCAGGCGCTGATCCCGCACCTCAGCAGGCACTGATCACGTGGCTGTCATGCAGTGATCAGGTGACTGAGAGGCGCTGATCATGTGACTGCTCATGTGCTGTTCATGTAGCGCTCCTGCACGGATCATGTGCCTCAGCAGGCAAGAATCAAGCAGATGAGCAGGCATGAATCCTGCGGCCCAGCTGGCGATTATCAGGCAGCTGAGCAGGCATGAATCCGGCGGCCCAGCTGGCGATTATCAAGCAGGTGAGCAGGCATGAATCCTGCGGCCCAGCTGGCGATTATCAGGCAGGTGAGCAGGCATGAATCCTGCGGCCCAGCTGGCGATTATCAGGCAGCTGAGCAGGCATGAATCCTGCGGCCCAGCTGGCGATTATCAGGCAGCTGAGCAGGCATGAATCCTGCGGCCCAGCTGGCGATTATCAGGCAGGTGAGCAGGCATGAATCCTGCGGCCCAGCTGGCGATTATCAGGCAGCTGAGCAGGCATGAATCCTGCGGCCCAGCTGGCGATTATCAAGCAGGTGAGCACGCGCTGATCCCGTACCTCAGGAGGCACTAATCACGTGGCTGTCAAGCAGTGATCAGGTGACTGAGAGGCGCAGATCATGTGACTGATCATGTGCTGATCAGGTAGCTCTCCTGCACGGATCATGTGCCTCAGCAAGGAAGAATCAAGCAGATGAGCAGGCATGAATCCTGCGGCCCAGCTGGCGATTATCAGGCAGATGAGCAGGCATGAATCCTGCGGCCCAGCTGGCGATTATCAGGCAGCTGAGCAGGCATGAATCCTGCGGCCCAGCTGGCGATTATCAGGCAGGTGAGCAGGCATGAATCCTGCGGCCCAGCTGGCGATTATCAAGCAGGTGAGCAGGCATGAATCCTGCGGCCCAGCTGGCGATTATCAGGCAGCTGAGCAGGCATGAATCCTGCGGCCCAGCTGGCGATTATCAGGCAGCTGAGCAGGCATGAATCCTGCGGCCCAGCTGGCGATTATCAAGCAGGTGAGCAGGCATGAATCCTGCGGCCCAGCTGTCGATTATCAAGCAGGTGAGCACGCGCTGATCCCGTACCTCAGGAGGAACTGATCACGTGGCTGTCAAACAGTGATCAGGTGACTGAGAGGCGCTGATCTTGTGCCTGATCATGTGCTGATCAGGTAGCTCTCCTGCACGGATCATGTGCCTCAGCAGGCAAGAATCAAGCAGATGAGCAGGCATGAATCCGGCGGCCCAGCTGGCGATTATCAGGCAGCTGAGCAGGCATGAATCCTGCGGCCCAGCTGGCGATTATCAAGCAGGTGAGCAGGCATGAATCCTGCGGCCCAGCTGGCGATTATCAGGCAGCTGAGCAGGCATGAATCCTGCGGCCCAGCTGGCGATTATCAGGCAGCTGAGCAGGCATGAATCCTGCGGCCCAGCTGGCGATTATCAAGCAGGTGAGCAGGCATGAATCCTGCGGCCCAGCTGGCGATTATCAAGCAGGTGAGCAGGCGATGATCCCGTACCTCAGGAGGCACTGATCACGTGGCTGTCAAGCAGTGATCAGGTGACTGAGAGGCGCTGATCATGTGACTGCTCATGTGCTGATCAGGTGGCGCTCCTGCAGGGATCATGTGCCTCAGCAGGCAAGAATCAAGCAGCTGAGCAGGCATGAATCCTGCGGCCCAGCTGGCGATTATCAGGCAGCTGAGCAGGCATGAATCCTGCGGCCCAGCTGGCGATTATCAGGCAGCTGAGCAGGCATGATCCTGCGGCCCAGCTGGCGATTATCAAGGCAGGTGAGCAGGCATGATCCTGCGGCCCAGCTGGCGATTATCAGGCAGCTGAGCAGGCATGATCCTGCGGCCCAGCTGGCGATTATCAGGCAGCTGAGCAGGCATGAATCCTGCGGCCCAGCTGGCGATTATCAGGCTGGTGAGCAGGCATGAATCCTGCGGCCCAGCTGGCGATTATCAGGCAGCTGAGCAGGCATGAATCCTGCGGCCCAGCTGGCGATTATCAAGCAGGTGAGCAGGCATGAATCCTGCGGCCCAGCTGGCGATTATCAGGCAGGTGAGCAGGCATGAATCCTGCGGCCCAGCTGGCGATTATCAGGCAGCTGAGCAGGCATGAATCCTGCGGCCCAGCTGGCGATTATCAGGCAGGTGAGCAGGCATGAATCCTGCGGCCCAGCTGGCGATTATCAGGCAGCTGAGCAGGCATGAATCCTGCGGCCCAGCTGGCGATTATCAGGCAGGTGAGCAGGCATGAATCCTGCGGCCCAGCTGGCGATTATCAAGCAGGTGAGCAGGCATGAATCCTGCGGCCCAGCTGTCGATTATCAGGCAGCTGAGCAGGCATGAATCCTGCGGCCCAGCTGGCGATTATCAAGCAGGTGAGCACGCGCTCATCACTTACCTCAGGAGGCACTGATCACGCGGCTGTCAAACAGTGATCAGGTGACTGAGAGGCGCTGATCTTGTGCCTGATCATGTGCTGATCAGGTAGCTCTCCTGCACGGATCATGTGCCTCAGCAGGCAAGAATCAAGCAGATGAGCAGGCATGAATCCTGCGGCCCAGCTGGCGATTATCAGGCAGCTGAGCAGGCATGAATCCTGCGGCCCAGCTGGCGATTATCAAGCAGGTGAGCAGGCATGAATCCTGCGGCCCAGCTGGCGATTATCAGGCAGGTGAGCAGGCATGAATCCTGCGGCCCAGCTGGCGATTATCAGGCAGCTGAGCAGGCATGAATCCTGCGGCCCAGCTGGCGATTATCAGGCAGCTGAGCAGGCATGAATCCTGCGGCCCAGCTGGCGATTATCAAGCAGGTGAGCAGGCATGAATCCTGCGGCCCAGCTGGCGATTATCAGGCAGCTGAGCAGGCATGAATCCTGCGGCCCAGCTGGCGATTATCAGGCAGCTGAGCAGGCATGAATCCTGCGGCCCAGCTGGCGATTATCAAGCAGGTGAGCAGGCATGAATCCTGCGGCCCAGCTGGCGATTATCAGGCAGGTGAGCAGGCATGAATCCTGCGGCCCAGCTGGCGATTATCAGGCAGCTGAGCAGGCATGAATCCTGCGGCCCAGCTGGCGATTATCAAGCAGGTGAGCAGGCATGAATCCTGCGGCCCAGCTGGCGATTATCAGGCAGCTGAGCAGGCATGAATCCTGCGGCCCAGCTGGCGATTATCAAGCAGGTGAGCAGGCGCTGATCCCGTACCTCAGGAGGCACTGATCACGTGGCTGTCAAGCAGTGATCAGGTGACTGAGAGGCGCTGATCATATGACTGCTCATGTGCTGATCAGGTAGCTCTCCTGCACGGATCATGTGCCTCAGCAGGCAAGAATCAAGCAGATGAGCAGGCATGAATCCTGCGGCCCAGCTGGCGATTATCAAGAGGTGAGCAGGCATGAATCCTACGGCCCAGCTGGCGATTATCAAGCAGGTGAGCAGGCATGAATCCTGCGGCCCAGCTGGCGATTATCAAGCAGGTGAGCAGGCATGAATCCTGCGGCCCAGCTGGCGATTATCAGGCTGGTGAGCAGGCATGAATCCTGCGGCCCAGCTGGCGATTATCAGGCAGCTGAGCAGGCATGATCCCGGCCCAGCTGGCGATTATCAAGCAGGTGAGCAGGCATGAATCCTGCGGCCCAGCTGGCGATTATCAGGCAGCTGAGCAGGCATGAATCCTGCGGCCCAGCTGGCGATTATCAGGCAGCTGAGCAGGCATGAATCCTGCGGCCCAGCTGGCGATTATCAGGCAGGTGAGCAGGCATGAATCCTGCGGCCCAGCTGGCGATTATCAGGCAGCTGAGCAGGCATGAATCCTGCGGCCCAGCTGGCGATTATCAGGCAGATGAGCAGGCATGAATCCTGCGGCCCAGCTGGCGATTATCAGGCAGGTGAGCAGGCATGAATCCTGCGGCCCAGCTGGCGATTATCAAGCAGGTGAGCAGGCGAATCCCGTACCCAGGAGGCACTGATCACGTGGCTGTCAAGCAGTGATTAGGTGACTGAGAGGCGCTGATCATGTGACTGATCATGTGCTGATCAGGTAGCCCTCCTGCACGGATCATGTGCCCAGCAGGCAAGAATCAAGCAGATGAGCAGGCATGAATCCTGCGGCCCAGCTGGCGATTATCAAGCAGGTGAGCAGGCGTGATCCCGCACCTCAGCAGGCACTGATCACGTGGCTGTCATGCAGTGATCAGGTGACTGAGCAGGCTGATCATGTGACTGCTCATGTGCTGTTCAGGTAGCGCTCCTGCATGGATCATGTGCCTCAGCAGGCGAGAATCAAGCAGCTGAGCAGGCATGAATCCTGCGGCCCAGCTGGCGATTATCAGGCAGCTGAGCAGGCATGAATCCTGCGGCCCAGCTGGCGATTATCAGGCAGCTGAGCAGGCATGAATCCTGCGGCCCAGCTGGCGATTATCAGGCAGGTGAGCAGGCATGAATCCTGCGGCCCAGCTGGCGATTATCAGGCAGCTGAGCAGGCATGAATCCTGCGGCCCAGCTGGCGATTATCAGGCAGGTGAGCAGGCATGAATCCTGCGGCCCAGCTGGCGATTATCAAGCAGGTGAGCAGGCGCTGATCCCGCACCTCAGCAGGAACTGATCACGTGGCTGTCAAACAGTGATCAGGTGACTGAGAGGCGCTGATCTTGTGCCTGATCATGTGCTGATCAGGTTGCTCTCCTGCACGGATCCTGCGCCTCAGCAGGCAAGTATCAAGCAGATGAGCAGGCATGAATCCTGCGGCCCAGCTGGCGATTATCAGGCAGCTGAGCAGGCATGAATCCTGCGGCCCAGCTGGCGATTATCAGGCAGGTGAGCAGGCATGAATCCTGGGGCCCAGCTGGCGATTATCAAGCAGGTGAGCAGGCGCTGATCCCGCGCCTCAGCAGGCACTGATCACGTGCCTGTCAAGCAGTGATCAGGTGACTGAGAGGCGCTGATCATGTGACTGATCATGTGCTGATCAGGTAGCTCTCCTGTACAGATCTTGTGCCTCAGCAGGCAAGAATCAAGGAGCTGAGCAGGCATGAATCCTGCGGCCCAGCTGGCGATTATGAGGCAGCTGAGCAGGCAGGAATCCTGCGGCCCAGCTGGCGATTATCAGGCAGGTGAGCAGGCATGAATCCTGCGGCCCAGCTGCCGATTATCAGGCAGCTGAGCAGGCATGAATCCTGTGGCCCAGCTGGCGATTATGAGGCAGATGAGCAGGCATGAATCCTGCGGCCCAGCTGGCGATTATCCAGTAGGTGAGCAGGCATGAATCCTGCGGCCCAACTGGCGATTATCAAGCAGGTGAGCACGCGCTGATCCCGTACCTCAGCAGGAACTGATCACGTGGCTGTCAAGCAGTGATCAGGTGACTGAGAGGCGCTGATCATGTGACTGATCATGTGCTGATCAGGTAGCTCTCCTGCACGGATCATGCGCCTCAGCAGGCAAGAATCAAGCAGATGAGCAGGCATGAATCCTGCGGCCCAGCTGGCGATTATCAGGCAGCTGAGCAGGCATGAATCCTGCGGCCCAGCTGGCGATTATCAGGCAGCTGAGCAGGCATGAATCCTGCGGCCCAGCTGGCGATTATCAAGCAGGTGAGCAGGCATGAATCCCGCGCCCAGCTGGCGATTATCACGCAGCTGAGCAAGCATGATCAGGTGACTGAGAGGCGCTGATCATGTGACTGCTCATGTGCTGATCAGGTAGCTCTCCTGCAGATCCTGTGCCTCAGCAGGCGAGTATCAGGCAGCTGAGCAGGCATGAATCCTGCGGCCCAGCTGGCGATTATCAGGCAGCTGAGCAGGCATGAATCCTGCGGCCCAGCTGGCGATTATCAAGGCAGCTGAGCAGGCATGAATCCTGCGGCCCAGCTGGCGATTATCAGGCAGCTGAGCAGGCATGAATTCTGCGGCCCAGCTGGCGATTATCAGGCAGGTGAGCAGGCATGAATCCTGCGGCCCAGCTGGCGATTATCAGGCAGCTGAGCAGGCATGAATCCTGCGACCCAGCTGGCGATTATCAAGCAGGTGAGCACGCGCTGATCCCGTACCTCAGGAGGCACTGATCACGTGGCTTTCAAGCAGTGATCAGGTGACTGAGAGGCGCTGATCATGTGACTGATCATGTGCTGATCAGGTAGCTCTCCTGCACAGAACATGTGCCTCAGCAGGCAGGAATCAAGCAGATGAGCAGGCATGAATCCTGCGGCCCAGCTGGCGATTATCAGGCTGGTGAGCAGGCATGAATCCTGCGGCCCAGCTGGCGATTATCAGGCAGCTGAGCAGGCATGAATCCTGCGGCCCAGCTGGCGATTATCAGGCAGCTGAGCAGGCATGAATCCTGCGGCCCAGCTGGCGATTATCAAGCAGGTGAGCAGGCATGAATCCTGCGGCCCAGCTGGCGATTATCAAGCAGGTGAGCAGGCATGAATCCTGCGGCCCAGCTGGCGATTATCAGGCAGGTGAGCAGGAATGAATCCTGCGGCCCAGCTGGCGATTATCAGGCAGCTGAGCAGGCATGAATCCTGCGGCCCAGCTGGCGATTATCAGGCAGCTGAGCAGGCATGAATCCTGCGGCCCAGCTGGCGATTATCAGGCAGCTGAGCAGGCATGAATCCTGCGGCCCAGCTGGCGATTATCAGGCAGCTGAGCAGGCATGAATCCTGCGGCCCAGCTGACGATTATCAAGCAGGTGAGCAGGCATGAATCCTGCGGCCCAGCTGGCGATTATCAGGCAGCTGAGCACGCAGGAATCCAGCGACCCAGCTGGCGATTATTAAGCAGGTGAGCAGGCGCTGATCCCACACCTCAGCAGGCACCTATCACGTGCCTGTCAAGCAGTAATCAGGTGACTGAGAGGCGCTGATCATGTGACTGCTCATGTGCTGATCAGGTAGCTCTCCTTCACGGATCATGTGCCTCAGCAGGCAAGAATCAAGCAGATGAGCAGGCATGAATCCTGCGGCCCAGCTGGCGATTATCAGGCAGCTGAGCAGGCATGAATCCTGCGCCCCAGCTGGCGATTATCAAGCAGGTGAGCAGGCATGAATCCTGCGGCCCAGCTGGCGATTATGAGGCAGCTGAGCAGGCATGAATCCTGCGGCCCAGCTGGCGATTATGAGGCAGGTGAGCAGGCATGAATCCTGCGGCCCAGCTGGCGATTATCAGGCAGCTGAGCAGGCATGAATCCTGCGGCCCAGCTGGCGATTATCAAGCAGGTGAGCAGGCATGAATCCTGCGGCCCAGCTGGCGATTATCAGGCAGCTGAGCAGGCATGAATCCTGCGGCCCAGCTGGCGAGTATCAAGCAGATGAGCAGGCATGAATCCTGCGGCCCAGCTGGCGATTATCAGGCAGCTGAGCAGGCATGAATCCTGCGGCCCAGCTGGCGATTATCAAGCAGGTGAGCAGGCATGAATCCTGCGGCCCAGCTGGCGATTATCAGGCAGCTGAGCAGGCATGAATCCTGCGGCCCAGCTGTCGATTATCAAGCAGGTGAGCAGGCATGAGTCCTGCGGCCCAGCTGGCGATTATCAGGCAGGTGAGCAGGCATGAATCCTGTGGCCCAGCTGGCGATTATCAAGCAGGTGAGCAAGCGATGATCCCGTACCTCAGGAGGCACTGATCACGTGGCTGTCAAGCAGTGATCAGGTGACTGAGAGGCGCTGATCATGTGACTGATCATGTGCTGATCAGGTAGCTCTCCTGCACAGATCATGTGCCTCAGCAGGCAAGAATCAAGGAGCTGAGCAGGCATGAATCCTGCGGCCCAGCTGGCGATTATCAGGCAGGTGAGCAGGCATGAATCCTGCGGCCCAGCTGGCGATTATCAGGCACATGAGCAGGCATGAATCCTGCGGCCCAGCTGGCGATTATCAGGCAGCTGAGCAGGCATGAATCCTGCGGCCAAGCTGGCGATTATCAGGCAGCTGAGCAGGCATGAATCCTGCGGCCCAGCTGGCGATTATCAGGCAGCTGAGCAGGCATGAATTCTGCGGCCCAGCTGGCGATTATCAAGCAGGTGAGCAGGCATGAATCCTGCGGCCCAGCTGGCGATTATCAGGCAGCTGAGCAGGCATGAATCCTGCGGCCCAGCTGGCGATTATCAGGCAGCTGAGCAGGCATGAATCCTGCGGCCCAGCTGGCAATTATCAGGCAGCTGAGCAGGCATGAATCCTGCGGCCCAGCTGGCCATTATCAAGCAGGTGAGCAGGCATGAATCCTGCGGCCCAGCTGGCGATTATGAGGCAGCTGAGCAGGCATGAATCCTGGGGCCCAGCTGGCGATTATCAGACAGCTGAGCAGGCATGAATCCTGCGGCCCAGGTGGCAATTATCAGGCAGCTGAGCAGGCATGAATCCTGCGGCCCAGGTGGCGATTATCAAGCAGGTGAACACGTGGTGATCCCGTACCTCAGGAGGAACTGATCACGTGGCTGTCAAACAGTGATTAGGTGACTGAGAGGCGCTGATCATGTGACTGATCATGTGCTGATCAGGTAGCCCTCCTGCACGGATCATGTGCCTCAGCAGGCAAGAATCAAGCAGATGAGCAGGCATGAATCCTGCGGCCCAGCTGGCGATTATCAAGCAGGTGAGCAGGCGCTGATGCCACACCTTAGCAGGCACTGATCACGTGCCTTTCATGCAGTGATCAGTTGACTGAGAGGCAATGATCATGTGACTGCTCATGTGCTGATCAGGTGGCGCTCCTGCAGGGATCATGTGCCTCAGCAGGCAAGAATCAAGCAGATGAGCAGGCATGAATCCTGCGGCCCAGCTGGCGCTTATCAGGCAGCTGAGCAGGCATGAATCCGGCGGCCCAGCTGGCGATTATCAGGCAGCTGAGCAGGCATGAATCCTGCGGCCCAGCTGGCGATTATCAAGCAGGTGAGCAGGCATGAATCCTGCGGCCCAGCTGGCGATTATCAGACAGCTGAGCAGGCATGAATCCTGAAGCCCAGCTGGCGAATATCAGGCAGCTGAGCAGGCATGAATCCTGCGGCCCAGCTGGTGATTATCAAGCAGGTGAGCAGGCAATGATCCCGCACCTCAGCAGGCTCTGATCACGTGGCTGTCAAGCAGTGATCAGGTGACTGAGAGGCTGATCATGTGACTGATCATGTGCTGATCAGGTAGCTCTGCTGCACGAATCCTGCGGCCCAGCAGGCAAGAATCAAGCAGATGAGCAGGCATGAATCCTGCGGCCCAGCTGGCGATTATCAGGCAGCTGAGCAGGCATGAATCCTGCGGCCCAGCTGGCGATTATCAAGCAGGTGAGCAGGCATGAATCCTGCGGCCCAGCTGGCGATTATCACGCAGGTGAGCAGGCGCAGATCACGTACCTCAGGAGGCACTGATCACGTGGCTGTCAAGCAGTGATCAGGTGACTGAAGGCGCTGATCATGTGACTGCTCATGTGCTGATCAGGTAGCTCTCCTGCAGATCTTGTGCCTCAGCTGGCAAGAATCAAGGAGCTGAGCAGGCATGAATCCTGCGGCCCAGCTGGCGATTATCAGGCAGGTGAGCAGGCATGAATCCTGCGGCCCAGCTGGCGATTATCAGGCAGCTGAGCAGGCATGAATCCTGCGGCCCAGCTGGCGATTATCAGGCAGCGGAGCAGGCATGAATCCTGCGGCCCAGCTGGCGATTATCAGGCAGCTGAGCAGGCATGAATCCTGCGGCCCAGCTGGCGATTATCAGGCAGGTGAGCAGGCATGAATCCTGCGGCCCAGCTGGCGATTATCAAGCAGGTGAGCACGCGCTGATCCCGTACCTCAGGAGGCACTGATCACGTGCCTGTCAAGCAGTGATCAGGTGACTGAGAGGCGCTGATCATGTGACTGATCATGTGCTGATCAGGTAGCGCTCCTGCACGGATCATGTGCCTCAGCAGGCAAGAATCAAGCAGATGAGCAGGCATGAATCCTGCGGCCCAGCTGGCGATTATCAGGCAGCTGAGCAGGCATGAATCCGGCGGCCCAGCTGGCGATTATCAAGCAGGTGAGCAGGCATGAATCCTACGGCCCAGCTGGCGATTATCAGGCAGCTGAGCAGGCATGAATCCTGCGTCCCAGCTGGCGATTATCAGGCAGCTGAGCAGGCATGAATCCTGTGCGGCCCAGCTGGCGATTATCAGGCCTGAGCAGGCATGAATCCTGCGGCCCAGCTGGCGATTATCAGGCAGGTGAGCAGGCATGAATCCTGCGGCCCAGCTGGCGATTATCAGGCAGTGAGCAGGCATGAATCCTGCGGCCCAGCTGGCGATTATCAGGCAGCTGAGCAGGCATGAATCCTGCGGCCCAGCTGGCGATTATCAGGCAGCTGAGCAGGCATGAATCCTGCGGCCCAGCTGGCGATTATCAGGCAGCTGAGCAGGCATGAATCCTGCGCGGCCCAGCTGGCGATTATCAGGCAGCTGAGCAGGCATGAATCCTGCGGCCCAGCTGGCGATTATCAGGCAGCTGAGCAGGCATGAATCCTGCGGCCCAGCTGTCGATTATCAGGCAGGTGAGCAGGCATGAATCCTGCGGCCCAGCTGGCGATTATCAAGCAGGTGAGCAGGCGCTGATCCCGCACCTCAGCAGGCACTGATCACGTGCCTGTCAAGCAGTAATCAGGTGACTGAGAGGCGCTGATCATGTGACTGCTCATGTGCTGATCAGGTAGCTCTCCTGCACGGATCATGTGCCTCAGCAGGCAAGAATCAAACAGATGAGCAGGCATGAATCCTGCGGCCCAGCTGGCGATTATCAGGCAGCTGAGCAGGCATGAATCCTGCGCCCCAGCTGGCGATTATCAGGCACGTGAGCAGGCATGAATCCTGCGGCCCAGCTGGCGATTATCAGGCAGCTGAGCAGGCATGAATCCTGCGGCCCAGCTGGCGATTATCAGGCAGCTGAGCAGGCATGAATCCTGCGGCCCAGCTGGCGATTATCAGGCAGGTGAGCAGGCATGAATCCTGCGGCCCAGCTGTCGATTATCAAGCAGGTGAGCAGGCATGAATCCTGCGGCCCAGCTGGCGATTATCAGGCAGCTGAGCAGGCATGAAACCTGCGGCCCAGCTGTCGATTATCAGGCAGCTGAGCAGGCATGAATCCTGCGGCCCAGCTGACGATTATCAAGCAGGTGAGCAGGCATGAATCCTGCGGCCCAGCTGTCGATTATCAGGCAGCTGAGCAGGCATGAATCCGCGGCCCAGCTGGCGATTATCAAGCAGGTGAGCAGGCATGAATCCTGAGGCCCAGCTGTCGATTATCAGGCAGCTGAGCAGGCATGAATCCTGCCACCCAGCTGGCGATTATCAGGCAGCTGAGCA